>NC_051186.1:17630257-17805094 GCF_013339695.2 Rhipicephalus sanguineus
ATTCCATACATGCCAGAAAAAAAACATGAAATTGCGAGTTGAAATCTCGGTTGCAACAGCGAAGTCGAGTGTGGTGGACACGTAGAGCAACGTTGACACGATATATATTTGAAGGGTAAGTAAGATCAGCTGATCAAAATCAATCTAATGCACCGGCCCGAACACTGCCTGATATCCAGATCATGATTTTGGCTCGTGATGTGAAACTCTAGAATTTAGGTTCTTTCCTTTGCTACCAAGACGTTGAAACACGTTAATACGTATTATTCGCTGCATATTCGAACTTCTCGCGTGTTTGGTGTTGTTTGTGTGTGTGTGTGTGTGTGTGTGTGTGTGTGGTGTGGTGTGTGTGTGCGCGCGCCGTGCGTGCGTGCGTGCGTAAACTGCTATAAAACTTTGAGCAATAGCTTTGTAGCACGTTTCATTTAATTGAAACAGTGGTGACTTGATCTTATGATGCTAAAAAATACATGCAACAAAGGTAAATGTGAGTTCACTTCAAAGTTGTAGGTTTTTTTTTTTTCCACAAACTGCATACGAGATAACCTCATCCCTGCTGATACTTGCTTTGTCTAATGTGGTGTGGTGCTAGTACCTAATAGTAAAACACAACACCGGCTAGTAATAATGGCAGTAAACATACTGCTCAACGCTGTGTTTCGTGGATATTGGATGCCTTTGTTATACCAGCCGTGGTTCAGTTCGTTATATTTTCAACACAAAGATACAGTCTACAGTGATGTTGTGGGCAGTGGACAAAAATCCCTTAAAATGGACTTGGAAGCGTTACGCTGCGAAGCCCAAGGACGCGGGTTCTATTCCTGACCCCGGCAGCTGCATTAGAAGGGGCGCGAGATTACAGAAACTCCCATGCCCTCTGATTGTGCACGTTGAAGAACTCAGGTAGTGAAATTAATCCGTGATCTCCCACTAGTAGCACCGCTTAATCGCATTGTGCTTTTCGCTCATAAATCTCTAGCAATTATTGCTTCGTCATTATACCCGAAACACTCGCTGTATCCTATTTGAATTCTATTCGCCATAGTCTGCAATGAATATTTAGCACTTTTTACAGCAGGTACCTCATTGGATTCTTTTACAATGCACCTTAATTGTCCAATTTCGTGCCATAATCAGCTGTGTTTTAATATGTATATAAGTCAACTTCAGCACTGTTCCTTTGTTGTTGACCGCTTTCATCACCTCGATTGTTTGAGGTTTGAGGTGATGTTTGTGCGCACAGTTTGCCCGAGTTTGCTCCCAACCCTCTATACTGGTCAACGCTGGCTGGTGGGTTGTCTTCCAGACAAACGGAAGAAAAACGAGACCTTTGCCTGTTGATATAGATCTGAGAAAAAAATGGCACATTAGGCCTTAGATAGCTGCACCTTCTGATGCAGCTGTTCTGAAGCCAGGCACTAGAAGGGCACGCTCACAATTGATGCGACAGAAAGAAGGCAGTGAAGGCAAGCCTAGTCTTGTCGTACATTCGCCATATTTCGTGTAGCTGTATACACATTTTGCCGTTTTCTTTCGTTAAACTAATAATAACATTTGGCGTTTAACATCCCAAAACCACGATATGATTGAGAGACGCCGTAGTAGAGGGCTCTGGAAATTTCGACTACCTGGGGTTCTTTAACGTGCAGCTAAATCTAAGTACACGGGCCTCAAACATTTTCGCCTCCTCCAACGAAAATGCAGCCGCCGAGGCCGGGACTCGATCCCGCGACCTACAGGTCTTCGTTAAAATACTGCTAGTCTAGTGGTTATGGTGCTCTACTGCTGACCCGCAGGTTGCGGGATCGAATCCTGGCCGCCGCGGCCGCATTTTCGATGGAGGCGAAAATGGTTTAGACCCCGTGTGCTTAGATTTAGGTGCACGTTAAAGAACTCCAGGTGGTCGGCGAAACTTCCGAAGCCCTCCACTACGGCGTCTCTCATATCTATCTTATCGTGGTTTTGGGACGTCAAACCCCAACAATTATTATTATTTAAATACTGCTGCCATGCTATACAGGGTGATTTTTTTTTCAGACAGTACATATCTTTTTATAAAAAACTCTATGACAGTCACGCTCCAGTAGTACTCTAGTTCGAGGCGGAAATATTCTGCCGCAACAAAAAATGCGTTGACGGGACTAATAACAAAAACCCGTTAACTAATTTTTATTTATTGACTTGAGGGCAGTTGTTTATATTAGAAATTTGTAGTGCGTGCCGCTTTATGGTATACCCATTTTTCAGAAATCATGAAAGTTTACGTAACTCGAGATATTTATTGTGAAATTTAAGGGCTAAATCAAAACTGATCGTGTCCGTCCACACACAGAAAACGCGGTTTTTCTGTTACGTCAGACCGGAGCTGCCCGCGACAAGGGAGTGACGAAATTTGAATGAAGGCGCGTCGTGGTCGTACCTTTTCGTGAAAACTGGCAAGTCATCTAACTTGCGTCAGCGGATCGCCTTACCTTTGCATGTGGCGTTTGGTGCTCATTTGTTTCTTTCGAGATGCGCGCATCCGAAACGGCAGTAATATCAACCTTTTCTTTCTATGTTTACAGATAAGTACCACACATCGCACCCAAATAATAAGCTGTTTACTTGTGTATTTCTGAATGCTTGCAGATTTTCCTGATCACATTCTGCTTCGGCCCACCTTCATTAAACTATCATCACCTTCTTTTCACGTGTAGCTCCGAGCTTACGTAACAGAGAAGCGACGTTTCCTGCACGTCAGGCGCTATCAGTTTCGATTTCGTCCTTGAAATTCAAGGATGAATATCACGAATTACGTGTAACTTTCGCGATTAAAAAAAATGTGTATGCCATAAATTGGCACGCGATACAACTTTCTAATATAAACAACTACCTCCAGGTCAGGAATTAAAAGTAATTAATGAGTTTTGTTAATTAATCTCTTCATTGCCATTTTAGTTGCAGCAAACTATTTCCTTCTTGACATAGAGTGTGTGCGCGAAAACATCTTGAGCGTGACTATTATACAATTTTGATAAGAAATATGCGTTCTCTAAAAAACATCCTTCTAATTGTACGGAGGTCATGCAGCGGAAACAGTTGCAGCTGGCTAAGGGAGTAACAGACCCTCAAAGTACAGCAAAGTTAATGAGTATCCCTAGAGTTTTGTTCATTGCCATGACACTTCTTTGTGGAATCTGGTGTGTGAGCGCTGCCCTTGTCAGATTAAAAGGTGATCGATCTGTCTGTCATCATCATGTGTTTATTTTTGTGCACTTGACTATTTCAGGTTGCTTCAAGACTGCACATTGAAGCTCTACAGCTGCATTTGACCAGGAAGCCTCCTTGGAAACTTCGTGTCTCGAGGTAGTCAAGACGTGTCCAAGAATTCGGAATAGCCACGCTTAAGGTCTGGCCGTGAGTGGTCTCGAATCAGTGCAACCTGCTGTCCTTTTCGCCAGAATGCCACCTGACCCTGACATGGTCTGGGAACACGACACTGCCAAGCTCATGCACGCAAGCTGTGTCACCTATTGGGGTCCTGTATCTCAGATGACTACATGAGAATCCTGTACTACATGAGAACTACACTGTTGCATGTTTTGCGCTGTATGCCACATAAATATGTAATGGATGTCGCAAAGAAGTGCTTGATGGCTGGCCATTGATTCCTATTCATAAAAACTGACTGCTGGCTATGCTAATGTTTATGCCAGGTCTAGTATATTGCCGCATTTGACAGTAATGAACGATGTTAGCGAAACTATTGCTTTTCATATCTCACTCATTCTGACAGTAATGTGTCTCGCTGTATTTCTGGACGGTGTTTCTGTATTTCATTCTGTACAGAACTCTCCATACCACCGCTAAATATATATATTTATATATCATATACCTTATATATAAGGTACTTGACACACGACGTACGTTTTAGCATTAGCATAGTGCTAAAACGTACGTCGTGTGTCAAATGCCTTCCTACAGTATCAGGACCTTCGTGATCTTTCTGTAGCTCTTATATTTAAGGGTCATTCCATGCCAAGTGTCCCAGACGTGGCGCTCGCACATCGCAGCTTTTGCTGATAAAATTTGTGCCTTTTTCCTGTGCCACATGGAGTATTGTGGCAAACATTCTTGCTCGAAAAAATTTTTGACGGTCCTGGCACCCCCTCGAATTTCGCTTCTATTTATTAAACTGTACCTAATAGAAAAATGTGTATAAAATCTACTTTTGTGTGTTGAGCTTCTAAACTGCGCTTGCGCTATCGCAGAGGTTCTGTTTAGTTGTCCCATTCATTATTTCCGAATTTTTGTGTTTCACTACCAGCTACGTAGCTTCAAAAACTACAAAAATCTTCAAAGTTCGTGAATTTTTCTTGAGCTATCTGGAACTCACCCTAACCAATATTAATAATAGCCTGATTTCCAGGAAGTGTATTTTAGTACAGAAATGTTTAGGGGTAAAATAGACTTCGAAAAAAAATTTGTGAAATTAGAGAAAATGTAGATCTGAGAAACAGCTAGACCAGAAAGGACACGAGACACGGCAGTCCGAAAAAAAAGCTCCCCTCGGTCCCTCTTGTGAAATTAGAGAAAATGTACTGAAGGAAAGAAAAGGTTGTTGTGATTTGTTGCATGTTTGACCATATTTTCATACTGATGCGGTCAAAGTAAAAATCCTCGTCATGCGGCGTTTGATAAAAGACTTCATCGTTAAGTAATGAAAAAAGTCTTATCAAATCATTTTTTTCTTTTAAGGAAGAAAATAATTTTTGAATTTGGCCCTCCGAACGCGCAGTGCATTTCATTTTGTTGCCACTTCGCCGCAAAGCACGTGGTAGCCCTTGCAGCTGACACTCGTCACAGGCAACGGCCAGATGCGAGATGTATGTCAGTGGCTCGTGAGTGGTCGAAAGTCTTGTCACGTTGATGTCAGGGCGACGAGTAATGAATTCGCGTTACAATGTGAGCTTGCTTGGCGGGCCCAATGGGAAGTATGGACGCCCGAGAGCAGCCTATGGCGTCGTTGGCACATTGTGCTAGAGGCCGTCTGTACAACATGTATACCCTGAGAAAGAAGTGTGTACAGTGTGCATTATTTCTTTCAGTATGTGTATGCTAGTTGTGCAGACGTCCCTCTAGGACATTGTGCCAACGACTCCACATGCTGCTCTCGGGCGTCCATATTTCCCATTGGGCCCGCCTAGCAAATGCTCATTGTAACGCAAATTCATTACTCGTCGCCCTGACAGCGCGACAAGACTTTCGACCACTCACGAGCCGCTGACATACATCTCGCATCTGGCCGCTGCCTGTGACGAGTGTCAGCTGTAAGGGCGACCACGTGCTTTGCGGCGAAGTGGCAGCAAAATGAAATGCACTGCGCGATCGGAGGGCCAAATTCAAAAATTATTTTCTTCCTTAAAACAAAAAAAATGATTTGATTAGACTTTCTTCGTTACTTAACGATGAAGTCTTCTATCAAACGCCACATGACGAGGATTTTTACTTTGACCGCATCAGTATGAAAAATACGGTCAAACATGTGACAAATCGTACATTTTCTCAAATATCACAATTTTTTCGGAAAGATTTGAAGTCTATTTTACCCCTAAACATTTCTGTACTAAAATACACTTTCCTGGAAATCAGGCTATGATTAATATTGGTTAGGGTGAGTTGCAAATAGCTCAAGAAAAATTCACGAACATTGAAGATTTTTGTATTTTTGAAGCTACGTAGCTGGTAGTGAAACACAAAAAAAATCGGAAATAATGAATGGGACAACTAAACAGAACCTCTGTGATAGCGCAAGCGCGGTTTCGTAGCTCAACACACAAAATAGATTTTATACACATTTTTCTATTAGGTACAGTTTAATAAATAGAAGCGAATTTCGAGGGGGTGCCATGATTGTCAAAATTTTTTTCGACCAAAAGTGTTTTGCCACAATACTCCATGTGGCACAGGAAAAAGGCACAAATTTTATCAGCAAAATCTGTGATGTGCGAGCGCCACGTCTGGGACACTTGGCATGGAATGGCACACACGGACACACACACACACACACACACACACACACACACACACACACACACACACACACACACACACACACACACACACACACACACACACACACACACACATACAATATATATATATATTGAGAGAGCGTAGGCATCGGCAAGTTGGTAATTCATGTTTGACTTTTTGAGCGCGCAAAAGAACAGGGACGAAAAACGACGCAGACACAGCGCTGACTTCCAACATATGCTTTATTTTCTACAGTGGTACTATATATATAGACAACAAAAGCAACGCACGCAGGCGCATTGTACAGGAAGGCTTCATGTAAAACCACAAATAAGTATGCATGATAAGCAATCAAACAACCTGATACCGGATTTTTTTCTTCTTTAAGAGATCAAGCGGTCATTCCTGACTACCACTATCGTCTAGTCACCCTGTGGGCCTTGCTTAGAAAGTCTAGTTCTTTTTGGATAGGTCAATTGAAGGTGCACTAATGCACATGTCTCCCAAACTTGCAATCTTCGCCGCTTCAATTATCTCGCGTGTTGTTTGTGCCTGGCTCCTTCCTGTCGCAGTGCACTGCGAATACATGGATCGCACCCACACTTCCTGCAGTGGAAAGCCAATGTCCCACACCTCCAGTTCGCACGTTATTTGCGTGCTCACGCAGCCTGTCATTGGCACACCGTCCCGTCTGCCCTATGTATTTCTTGCCACAGGACAGCAGTAACTCATAAACGATGTTGTTCTCACATTTAACAAAGCTTTCTTTGTGCTTTTTTTGGCACCTGGGTTTTTCAGAACCACTGTAGGAGGCCTTGCACAGATTATAAAGCTTGTTTGGTGCTGAAAGGACGACTCTTACGTTGGCGTTGTTTCCTATCTTTTTCAGCCTATGTGAGACATCGTGAAGGTACGGTATGACGGCGCATTTCTGCTTGACAGGCTCCGTTTCTGGTGAAGCCTGCTCCTCACCCTCGCGAGCATGTTTGACAGTCTTGAGAAGACCCTCCGCCACAGATGTGACGACATACTGAGGAAACCCCGCCTTTTTCAGGCAGTCAGCTTGCGCCTGGAAACTACACGAACACTTGTGAGGACATGAGCGGCGAAGCGCATTCATTAGGGTTAATTTTGCAATACCCCTTTTAACTAGCTTGGAGTGGCCCGAAGAAAACGGCAGAAGCGGCTTATTGGCCCTAGGCTCGTACGACCAGCAGACCTGGTCTCGCTCGAAGAACATTCGTAAGTCAAGAAAACGCAAGGCGTTGTTTTGCGGCATTTCATGCGTGACTGCGAGCGGTTGCAGGAAACGCGTGAACAGATCAAGTACGTTTGAAGAATCATTGCCAAATTCGCCTGGACTTGATTCTAGAAAGACAACGTAGTCGTCTACATATCTAAACACCTTCTTTACATTTGTGCCTGTTACTAGAAACTAGAAACAGAGTAACAGGCACAAATGTAAAGAAGGTGTTTAGATATGTAGACGACTACGTTGTCTTTCTAGAATCAAGTCCAGGCGAATTTGGCAATGATTCTTCAAACGTACTTGATCTGTTCACGCGTTTCCTGCAACCGCTCGCAGTCACGCATGAAATGCCGCAAAACAACGCCTTGCGTTTTCTTGACTTACGAATGTTCTTCGAGCGAGACCAGGTCTGCTGGTCGTACGAGCCTAGGGCCAATAAGCCGCTTCTGCCGTTTTCTTCGGGCCACTCCAAGCTAGTTAAAAGGGGTATTGCAAAATTAACCTAATGAATGCGCTTCGCCGCTCATGTCCTCACAAGTGTTCGTGTAGTTTCCAGGCGCAAGCTGACTGCCTGAAAAAGGCGGGGTTTCCTCAGTATGTCGTCACATCTGTGGCGGAGGGTCTTCTCAAGACTGTCAAACATGCTCGCGAGGGTGAGGAGCAGGCTTCACCAGAAACGGAGCCTGTCAAGCAGAAATGCGCCGTCATACCGTACCTTCACGATGTCTCACATAGGCTGAAAAAGATAGGAAACAACGCCAACGTAAGAGTCGTCCTTTCAGCACCAAACAAGCTTTATAATCTGTGCAAGGCCTCCTACAGTGGTTCTGAAAAACCCAGGTGCCAAAAAAAGCACAAAGAAAGCTTTGTTAAATGTGAGAACTGCTGTCCTGTGGCAACATAGGGCAGACGGGACGTTTATGAGTTACTGCTGTCCTGTGGCAAGAAATGCGACAGGAAGGAGCCAGGCACAAACACACACATAGGGCAAGTTTGGGAGATAGACGGGACGGTGTGCGGTTGGGAAAAATTTGGTGAGTCAATGACAGGCTGCGTGAGCACAAAATATATTGCAAATAACGTGCGAACTGCATTACTATCAGAGGCTCACATTTATACTGTGGGACATGTGGCTTTCCGTGAGATGAGGAGGGAGAGGGGGAGGAGGTGCCTTGCCTGCAAACTTCTTCAGGAAGATAAAAATTCTGTGGGTCATCTCTTTCAATGCGATCACATGTATTCGCAGTGCACTGCGACATTATGGTAGAAAAAGGAAGGAGCCAGGCACAAACAACGAGTGAATTATATTTTGGTGACGCGAGATAATTGAAGCGGCGAAGATTGCTAAGGGTAAGATAAGTTTGGGAGACATGTGCATTAGTGCACCTTCAATTGACCTATCCAAAAAGAACTAGACTTTCTAAGCAAGGCCCACAGGTGACTAGACGATAGTGGTAGTCAGGAATGACCGCTTGATCTCTTAAAGAAGAAAAAAATCCGGTATCAGGTTGTTTGATTGCTTATCATGCATACTTATTTGTGGTTTTACATGAAGCCTTCCTGTACAATGCACCTGCGTGCGTTGCTTTTTGTTGTCTATATATATATATGTACCACTGTAGAAAATAAAGCATATGTTGGAAGTCAGCGCTGTGTCCGCGTCGTTTTTCGTCCCTGTTCTTTTGCGCGCTCAAAATGTCACACACACACACACACACACACATATATATATATATATATATATATATATATATATATATATATATATATATATATATATATATATATAATGCTTAACAATTGTGGTGACGTGGCTAAGGACTACGCATTATTCGCAGGATGTTGTGCCTATAGTTTAGGTGCTTACTGATAAAACAGTAGGTTGTCATTACAATGTGAACATGTATGAAATGGCATGAAGTGTTTAAAACCGATTCAAAGAATAATTTTACGAATCGCAGAAATTTCAGTTTGTTTATAGGATGAAGGCATGCAGACGTGAAAGAGAAGACACAGACAAACCAAACGCTAGCGTTTGAGCTGTCCGCATCTCTTCTGTTTCCGTGTTGCATGGCTTACTTTCTTCTAGAATCAACATTTTTTGTTGTTTTACGCGAGCGGAAATTGTTCTGAGACTCATCTATATAAACTTCGAGTAGTATTTTATTTCCCCCAGAGGAATCGAGTGCAGCACTGTAAAGTTGCTACAAAAACTTGTTGCGGCTGTCATGCATCCACCACAGTGTTCCTGTTTGAGTAAACCCGGTGGAAGTGCCTTGTTGAGTAACAAGAGGTAGCGGCACCAACTTTCGTCGATTGTCAGATAAAACCCTAATGGTGTTCGCTCTGATTTGAAGTTCTTTTGAAATTCTTGATCAATCTCTATAAAACTTGTTTAGTTTATGTGTATTTGTACGCTGATTTTGAAAATGCAAATATTTTTCTACTATTATATGTCGTGTTAAGTATATCAAACATTTCATGTGCCATGTTAGGCCTGCACGAGTTACAAAGTAAGCATATCACAATAATATGAAATGGGAACTGTATGCAACATAACCAGAATGCATGTCCTAAACCCACTTAACAATAGTCATAGTATGCTGAACATTGACCAGTAAGTGTATGTCTAGCTGGTGATTCGCTCACGAGAGTTCAATATTACGTAACTTTTAACTCAAATGGGTTTAAAACGCGAGTTCGTATGTGGGCTAGTGGGTTCATGAACATTATGCCAGAACAGCGCAGTAAACTCCTTTAAAACTATTGCATACAGTTTTTATCCCCTAACTATAGCGATATGTCGATTTACTTTGTAACTCCAAGTTTGGAAAGGCTTGCTCATCAAGACACATGAAATTTTTATGTGTAAAAACTGCGTTTTCTTCCAGATAATTGCATATTTGAAATCACCACATAAGTAAACCTAAACTCAGCAAGTTTCATCAATATCGACCAAGAAGAAAAATAAACGCATTATTTGTTGCAGAGTGTCTCATTGAGTACCACGAAGTGGTCACACTGACTCTTGCCAGGGGAGTCATGTACACCACTGTCCTTAAGGACAACGGAGTCAAAGGAACGCTCCAGTGGGGGTCAGCGTTACCATGGCAAAGGGGTCACCCTGACTACCTAGAGGTACTAGCGGGAAATAAAAGGTAGTCACGTAGACTCCTGCGTTGGGAGTAACGTAGACTCTCTGCTTGTGAAGAAGGGAGTCGTTGGTCTGAAGAACGAAGGGAGTCGTTTGACACCCCAAATTGTGAAGAAGGGAGTCGTTGGTCTGACGAACGAAGGGAGTCGTTTGACACCCCAAAAGGTCATCATATGTGTAGATACCACCCAAAGGAGTCAGTACAGACACCCTTTTTTTTAAGAGTGTGGGCCCTATGTAGTTTATAGTGGGTAAAAATGAAGTATATTGACCTCTGAAGGGGTCATAGACACATACCAAGTTTCTGGAAATTTCGTTGAGCCAATGTCCCCAAAATGCGACGAATGCAGTTTGAAATCCGTGACGTCATGTGCAGAGATTTCAGCGCGAAATTTCAAAATGGAACTTTGACGTTGATTTTCTTATTTATTACTGAACTCATTGATGGTCAAATTAATGACGTTCGAGTTGTCAGAGTACACTTTATCGGTCTAAACCGATGCAGTATTTCACTTTAGCGACCCATTAAGAACGGAGCGAAGTCCAAGCCCGGCCCGACCCGAGCCCGCCACCTCAAACCCGGGCCCGGCCCTAAGCCCGGAGCTTCAGGCCCTAGCCCGGCCCGGGCCCGCCGTGAAGGCTACTTTACCCGGCCCGGCCCGGCCCACGGGCCGGGCCGGGCCCGGGTTTTCGGGTAGGCCCGAGCCCGTGCAGTGCTCTAATCAGCACGCAGGCTTCGCCCACATACGGCGGCTCGGCATGCACGCTTGGAAGACTTCGCATCCTCTTGATTGAGTATAAAACAAAAAACCTGGCACATCCCCGCTTCGTTCTATAAAAACATTGTCAAAGATTTCGCGAGCGACAAACATGATCGTGAAAAAGGTCGAAGCTAAGCGAGCCAGTTAGTTGAGACGGCCAATGCCAGTGTTTACCTACCAGTGCTGGGCAGTATCGAAGATACATGTATCTTAGATACTTTTTGGGTATGTTGTATCTGTATCGCGATACGTGTCGCAAGACGTGTATCAGTGTCTGTATTTCCGATACATTGACGAATGCACCGTGTACCTTAAGATACAAGATACAGCTATAGCAACACCACCCTGTGAAATAATAATCAGTGGCTGAACTCCGCTTTTCAAGCTGATTCTGCTGCAACTAAGCCACCAAAAAAACTAAAGCCAGTAATATTTTACCTTTCCGCCAGAGTCCTCCTGCAAGGGCAGACAATTAGGTCTGCCCGTCCCTGTTCGTGGAGCAGAGTCACGGGGTGGTGCTCGCGCCGGCCTCGACAAAAATAAGCGTGCCAACGTCTAGCCTCAGTCGATCTTGTTATTTCGATTTTTTATCTTTTTATTTGTGCCAATGCCATGACGCCACCTCTTAGTCGCTGTCCTCTGCTGCGTGCTCCAATGCGTGTGGCGTCCGTCGCGCCGATATAGATGCCGATATAGTGTCGTTATCGAAGTTCCTCTTGTTATGAGGTGCTTCGTTATGACATCTGAAGAATGCAAGATTAGGTTTGGTTTGCGCCTTGTGGCTTTCACAAGACAGTGATTTGAAGGATCTCGTGGATTTAAGTTTGACTAGTATGCAATGAGACTGACTTATGTATAATTGACATCACCACCGGTACCGATGCTAGGTATAACAGAACAAACATTTTCCTAACAAAAGATATTTTGACGCACCGCATATTTTGCTTCCTTCTATCTTTATTCAAATAGTTAAAAAAATATTTGGTTGTTAGCCCAAGTGCTTTCTTGGGTGCGCTTCTTTTCCATACCATGCATTAATAACCCAGGACTCTGTACTGTATTTTTTTTTTCGGTCTGGTTGCTCCAATGTGTATTCTTTAACGTGCTGCTAAAATAATCTCCCTGCTTTTCTTTTATTTTTAAATGTGTGCGTCATTTCTACTACTGTTTACTCGTTTACACTTTTCTTTAGTCGCTGTAATGTCAAGTCAATTTTGAGGACTAATATATAATAATCTGGGCGTACCTGTATTATACCGTAGAAAACATTCTGTTGACTACTTAGTAAAGTAGCGAAGTTCACTTTGCATTATAATAAAGGAAATTATTACCAGCCATCTTAAATACGTCAGGAAGGGGATTCGAGGGACATTGTTATACCAATGCGCCGTTTTCATCATGAGTGTTCGAACGAGCCGTTTTAGGCTATTTTCCATAGGCAAGGAAACTTCTATTGCCTTACGATAATATGTAAGTTAACGATTGTTATTAAGGGTGCCCTCTGTATCGGCCTTCAATACTTATTCACTATGAATGTTTCATACGGAAACGCCTTACTATTTTAGTTAGACATATTCGTTTTCCTTTTTAGGCCTCCCTATATATTTTTTGCTTTTCGTAATTACCAGGTAATTGGAGCAATAACTGACAATAGTGCGGATAACGGCGGTGTACCGCAACGTTGCGTTTAACTGTACAATAAGCCTGAGACGTTTTGGGTTGCACATGATCTATCGTAGAAGAAAAGTTGTTAAAATATTCCATGTTAGTGAGTATATCGCTAAAGACCGCTTTACGCCAGCTGATAAGTATAATATGAAAAGTCATAGCTGTTTTGTATCATATGTCAAAATAGAAAATTTTAAATACTCCTAAACAAAACAAACAACCTCGCTGGTCTTCCATCTTCACATAGTGGAAGGGCTCCGAGTTTTTTTTATTTGACTACGGCTTACCGCAATTTTATTTATCGAGTGTTTCACTCATGACACAGCCTGTTTCTATCTTGGTTTGTTTCTTCATCGGAAGCGCCAAGACCTCTTATAGATGCGGCGCTGAAAGGTGGACTGCCCGATATACAAGCAATGATTGCGATAGCAATTATAGGACCCTCTCGGCTGATTTTAGCCGTCGCCGTCATGCCCAGAATATATATATATATATATATATATATATATATATATATATATATATAAAGGCCCAAAGAAAAAGCAGAAGAGAAAATGTACCCGACCGCGGATTTTAACCAGCAATCCCTCTCTCCCCAGCGCGCTGCTTAGACAACTCAACCACACGCTCATGTACGAGCCAGAGAAATAACGGCGAGCGATATATATATATATATATATATATATATATATATATATATATATATATATATATATATATATATATATATATATATATATATATATATATATATATTACACCATTTACCGGAGGAAATCTCGGAGGAGCTTGAGCGTGTTTTCTATCACGCAACGCTCCTAATTTTCTTTCAATTTGAAAAGTTCCCTTGAGACGAGCACGACAAAGTGGCCCTTTTCTGTACCCACTCGTGATGTGGAATAAAAAAAAAACAAAGAACACCGGGCACACCTTGCATTAGACGCCCCCGTGTGGCAGGATACGCAGGGGGTCACTCCACGCGTCGCAGTTCAAAAGAAGAAGAAATATCTAACAGCGTCTGATTCTCCATTTTCGACACCTGCGGCGCGTTGCTCACACACGTAGACGTAACAACTGAGACAGTTGTTAGTCCACGCTTGCCCTGTGCATGCCTGTATGTTCTTTTAGGGCGTCCTTCTTTGTGCTTCAGCGGCGCGCTGCAAGTATAGAGCGGCTTCTGGTTCTTGGTGTGACATTTAAATTTCGTGCTCTCGCATTCGTTGCTTCGGCCTTGCGGCGAAACTGTGACTTTTTGCTTTAGAGCAGCAAACCAACGCAGAAAATGCGAAATTTAAGCAACCCAAAAAGTACGAGGGTGAGTATCTCGAACGTTACGTATTTCATTATTCAGGTTAACGGTTGCTGAATGCCTGTGCCAGTATCCTGACATTATGGGCATAATCCAACCACAGTGGCACCACTCGAACCTTAACCAAGATCGCATATAACGAAGTATTTTACCAAATAAGTATCAAATAAATTTAAAAATAATCGGCAGACCCCACGCGTTGTGGGAATCGGTTAGATGCGAAGCAGTCAGCGAGTACTTATATGCTGTACTTTATGGCTTTGAGCCAAGCGTTACGAGGTGGATCGACGTGTTTTTGCAAGTGCATTTGCGCACACCGTGAGCTTACCAGGCACGTCGACAACACTGTCGTTTAAAGGGTAACTTACTGTGCTACGTAACGCCAGGCCTCGTGTTAGAGTACATACGTCAGTATTATCGAAACTAAGTGCACTTTATGGTGCGATCATGTGAATATCACGCGTTACTATCCTTAATTTATTGTATTCCACTGGGGTCGAGCAACGCTTCAATATAGCATGCTGAATCATAGGAATACAAATATAATGTTTATCAGATTGCTAGAAAAGCGCAGCCACCACTGGAACTACAGACGTTAATCTACAGAAGAACGTGTTGTTGGGCGAGTTGGTGCTTGTGGAGTGGCATAATGCAGCGCTAAAAACACACACCACAAAGAAAGGAACACAAACCGACGGGACAGGCGCTACTCACAACATTAATGAAGATTACATGATTGTGGCACATATATAAGCATCCGAATGCGCAAACGCAACATCCCAAACCATAGGCGGCGTATCATACCAAAGAATCTTTGATATGATACGCCCTCTATGGTTTGTGATGTTGCGTTGTGAGTAGCGCCGGTCCCGTTGGTTTGTGTTCCTTTCTTTGTGGTGCGTGTTTTTAGCACTGCATTATGTCACTCAGACGTTAATCTGATATGACGCCTGTATTGTAAGAGTATATATGAAGTGTTTATTGCTTTCTCGTAAAATCCGATAGCCAGCACCACAACCACAACTGACGCTACACCGACATTACGCCTGCATAGGCTGTTTGTTCAAACCACTTTATATACCTGGCATGGCTCGGTGGTAGAATGCGTGATTGGCACGCTGAATGCTTGGGTTCGATTCCTGCTGAGATCGTAATTCCTATTCTTTCCATTCGTCGGGTCAACGCTGCAGATATCGATTTTACAGCGAAAGCTGTTATGAGATCATTTCAACGGCCGTTTTTGGCGCCGTAGTTGTCCGCCGCCGCCGCCGCCGGTGTCCGTAACCACTATCGCTCGAAATAAGAAAAAAAAACGAAATAAGAAAAATTTCCAGGATCGGACGGAGTTCAAACCGGGGACCTCTGCGTGGGAGCCCAGTGTTCTACCTCAGATCCATGCCGGTGCTTGAAACTGCCTGAAAAAAAAAAACGCTATACAGGCTTCATGTCCGGAAGGAATCATATTAACATGTCATTTAGTGTGGTAGAAGAGTGAAATAACAACCACGCATCACACAACTCGAATTATGTAACTAGGCTTCACATAATGCGAATTGCGTAACGAGTGGGCTGTTGGATGCTTCCAACCCATTACAAAGGGATCTACAATAATTCTTCATCGTCATCAGGCACAACACCAACAAAGTGCGCAATTTGCCTTCCATGTTTTTAGCGGGTACCACGGCTCTCCGTTGAATGACGAAAAATGGCATAGTGGCTGCTTCCCTAATTCACAGAAATTATGATGATTTAGAGCTTAGTGGGTTCCTCGCAAGTGCACTTGCATTGGTTGCCAAGGAAACCCATAAGCCCATCATCCATTTCCTCAGGGCCTCAATAAATTTCTTCCCTCCTCTCTCTGTCTCTCTTTCTCACGTCAACGTATGTTATATTGCATGGTGGGAGAGTGAAATAGCGACCGGGCGTCACATAATGCGAATTACGTAACTGGTGAGCCGTTTAAAGCTTCCAACCCATTACAAGGGCTGAGCCACAATTCTTCATAGTCATCAGTCGTCACGTAAACAAAGTGCACATAATAACTTACATATGTGTAGCTGGAACCTCGCTTCTGCGCACATTGATGAATAATGGCGTTGTAGGTGCTTCCCAACTTCATAAATATTGTGATTTATGGCGTAGTGGGTACCTTGCTAGTGTACTTGTATTAGTAGCCCCAAGATAGTTTACAACGGGCTCTAGAAATGCCGCTCTTCCAGCTTTCGCTGTGACTGTGCTGCGCTTTCCGCGCAGGCCTGGCGTTTTTTTTTTTTTTTTGCGCCGTAGTTGTTCGCCGCCGCCGGTGTCTGTAACCACTAACGCTCGAAAGGAGAAAAAAACTAAATAAGAAAAAAATTCCAGGATGGAACGAGGTTCGAACCTGGGCTCTCTGCTTGGGAGCCCAATATTCAACCTCTGAGCCATGCCGGTGCTTGAACCTGCTGTGCAAAGAGGTCCTATACAGGCTTCACGTCGGGAAGGAACCACGTTAACATGTGCGATGTAGTGTTGTAGAAGAGTAAAATAAGAACCAAGCGTCGCACAGCGCGAATTCTGTAACCAGGCGTCACACAATGCGAATTGTGCAACGAGTGGTTTGTCGAATGCTTCCAACCTATTATAAAGGGCTCGGCCATAATTCTTTATCGTCATCAGCCAAAGCATCAACAAAGTGCACATAATGTCTTATAGGTGTTTAGCGGGTACCATGGTTCTCAGCAGAATGATGAAAAGTTGCATAGTGGCTACTTCCCTACATCACAAAAATTATGATGATTTATAGCGTAGTGGGTTCTTCGCAAGTGCACTTCTCTTGGTTGGCAATGAAGCCAATAAGGCTCCCATGATCAATTCCCTCAGGGTCTCAATAAAGTTAATTCCCTCTCTCTCTCTCTTTCTCACGTTAACGTATGTTATAAAGCGTAGTGGGAAAGTTAAATAACGACCGGGCGTCACACAGTACGATTTACGTAACTAGTGAGTCCTTCAAAGCTTCCAACCCATTACAAAACGCTCAGTCATAATTCTTCGTTGTTATCAGCCGTCGCATCAAGAAAGTGCAGAAAATGCCTTAAAGATGGTACCTCGCTTCTCCGCAGAATGACGAATAATGTTGTGGTGCGTGCTTCCCAACTTCACAAAAATTATGATTTGTGGCCTGGTGGGTACGTTTCCAGTGTACCTGTATTAGTAGCCACAAAACAAATACCGCTCTTCGAGCTTTCGCTGTGACTGTGCTGCGCATTCCGCGCTGCCTGGCGTTTTTTTTTTCTTAACGCTCTCTCGCTTAAATTACCAATGACTGTTCTCGCCGTTCCTGGGTAGATATAAGCTCTCGATCACCTGTGGCACATACCCATACACCACGGCCCGTGGTCAACTGGTATGTGCGAAACGTGTCGCAGTCATATTCGTCAAGTCCTCTTACCCTCCCATGCCAATTTTGGTCTACACCAAGTTAAGGAGGCGATCATGAGAGCACCCAGACTTAGACAGACAGACAGACAGACAGACAGACAGACAGACAGACAGACAGACAGACAGACAGACAGATAGATAGATAGATAGATAGATAGATAGATAGATAGATAGATAGATAGATAGATAGATAGATAGATAGATAGATAGATAGATAGATAGACAAACAGACAGACAGATAGATAGATAGATAGATAGATAGATAGATAGATAGATAGATAGATAGATAGATAGATAGATAGATAGATAGATAGATAGATAGATAGATAGATAGATAGATAGATAGATAGATAGATACAGACAGACAGACAGGCAGACAGATAGACAGATAGGATAGATAGATAGATAGATAGATAGATAGATAGATAGATAGATAGATAGATAGATATAGATAGATAGATAGATAGATAGATAGACAGACAGACAGACAGACAGACAGACAGACAGACAGACAGACAGACAGATAGATAGATAGATAGATAGATAGATAGATAGATAGATAGATAGATAGATAGATAGATAGATAGATAGATAGATAGATAGATAGATAGATAGATAGATAGATAGATAGATAGACAGACAGACAGACAGACAGACAGACAGACAGACAGACAGGCAGGCAGACAGACAGACAGACAGACAGACAGACAGACAGACAGACAGACAGACAGACAGACAGACAGACAGACAGACAGACAGACAGATAGATAGATAGATAGATAGATAGATAGATAGATAGATAGATAGATAGATAGATAGATAGATAGATAGATAGATAGATAGATAGATAGATAGACAGACAGACAGACAGACAGACAGACAGATAGATAGATAGATAGATAGATAGATAGATAGATAGATAGATAGATAGATAGATAGATAGATAGATAGATAGATAGATAGATAGATAGATAGATAGACAGACACATAGATAGATAGATAGATAGATAGATAGATAGATAGATAGATAGATAGATAGATAGATAGATAGATAGATAGATAGATAGATAGATAGATAGATAGATTCAGGCACAGCTCACTTAGTAAAATATCAAATGATCTACTAACCGGTTACGGATCGAGACACGCACGCACCGCGCTGATTTATCTCAATCCTTAGGTGTTCCGTCTTTTTACGCTGGTAAAATTTGTGATAAACCTGGACCAATTCGCCCAAGCAGCAGACGCCACTCGATTACTATTTTTTTCATTGACAGAAACTCATTGATATCTTCATATTCCTAATATATATCGTCCTTTGAGTTTGTTTGCAAGTAAGTATTGCGTACAAAGCATATTTGTTTATACTACGTACCAAGCACACCAGCAAGCATACATCCTACATCAGCAGCATATTTCTGTTTTGTTGCCTCTTAATGACCCCGCCACGGTGGTCTAGTGGTTATGGCGCTCGACTGCTGACCCGAAGGTCGCGGGATCGAATCCCGGCCGCGGCGGCTGCATTTTCGATGGAGGCGAAAATGTTTGAGGCCCGTGTACTTAGATTTAGGTGCACGTTAAAGAACCCCAGGTGGTCGAAATTTCCGGAGCCCTCCACTACGGCGTCTCTCATAATCATATCGTGGTTTTAGGACGTTAAACCCCAGATATTATTATTAATTGCCTCTTAATGACATGGTCGTGCTTCTTGTATGGTGCAGTTCTCTCAGCCGCAACCACAATAGGAACACTGCGTTTCAATATGCTTTTTCACTCGATGGTCCACAAGCACTAAATTCTAAGTACTTAAAGATAGGGGTGTGCGAATATTCGAAAGTTTAGAATATTCGTCGAATATTACATTCGAAATATTCGTATTCGATTCGAAAATCGTGTATTCGAAAAGTTTCGAATACTCGATAACTTCGAAATTCGAAAAATTAGAATATGCGATTCGATTATCATGCATAAAAAAACTTGTCTTCCACATTTATGCTGCATTCGTATCGCTAAAAACGTTGCCGAGAGGAGCGATAAACATCCTAAGTACACGGAGGCACGATATCTGCCTGCGATGAGCGCCCCAATACGTACGATTTATTGCTGGTGCATCTCCGACGTGCAGCGCTGTTGGCGATCATGTAACCGTACATTTTCAATATTATGCGGCCGTAACGTGCCGCACTCCCACTCGTTCACTATGCGGGACCACTTCTGAAGAAAGACAGTGACCCACGTGACTTGTGGCGGACTGTTCAGATACCCCAGTCTGACAAAGCTTTGCCCCATGTAACTCCCTATACCAGCCACTTCTGTTCCAAGCGAGCGTGCCTTTTCAGTGGCAGGGGGGGGGGTGTCTCTGTTACAAGGGAGCGCCTGCTTCCTGATCATGTGAAGCAACTCATATTTCTTCATGATAACCTGTATTCATTACTTTCATTGTGCCGTGATATTGGCTTGTGTTGTGATGTGCATTGTGCTAGCCTGGACATTGTGTTCTGGATTTAGCAGTGTATGTTGTGTTGCCGTTCAGGCTGTTAATGTGTTTTTTTAATAGCTACATGTTAAATAAAATATTGTTACTGTGGAGGCATTTTTCCTTTGATATTCGATATTCGATTCGATATTCTAGGGTGGATATTCGTATTCGATTCGTATTCGAAAACTTTGATATTCGCACACCCCTACTTAAAACATCATTCCAGCCAACCGTCCACATGCCCATCTGTCGGACTGCGCAATTTGTTTCTTGCTTGCACAGGTGAGGCCAAGGAAAAAGTCACAACGTGCCAAATCGGGAACAAATGGATACCGTGTTCACAAAACTATCAGAGCACTGACGAAGCACGCAACCTTTCAGTCGACTAAAGTTACAAGCATCACGCAGTTGAAAATGGCTGTTTTCCTGTTTATTTGTTTTCGCAGAATTTTGGTTTTCGAAGATACAAAGCAGTATTGTGTGCCGCACACAAACGTCATTCCTACGCAGTACATGAACACGATGTGCACTCTGCATATATTTCGGAGGCCACACCAAGCAATATTTTTGCTTGCGACAATGACGTTTGTTCTACTAGATTTCTCATTCAGCACTTGAACATCTGAGCCATGAAAACAGGTGTTATTGAAGGAAATTAGTACAACGCCACAAAATTTACACTAGCCCGTGTTTTAGGTCTAGGAAAATGGTTCCGAGTCAAACACACTTGTGTAAATCATGCCAGAAATAACCACATAATAGGAAGTCGCTAGGCTTTGCGCATGCCTCCCAAGGAGCCTGTGCGAAACGTATACGTTATGTATTTTACTTATATTTATACACAACCACGTACTCCAGGAAAAGGTGTTTGAAACTAAAGCTGTAAGAACAAATATAGGCTTACTTTCTTCAGAATTGTCGCACGTCGTGCAGCGTGTAATATTGCCGCATCCTATATGCGCCCAGCTAGACGTTGGCGCCAAGAAAGACGACGACCGATCTGCCCGAAAGGTGCAGCACGATTAAGAACAAGGCGTTTTTGGCGAGTCCACCCTTTGCGTCTCTGAGAGAACGACGTGCTTCCGTTTCTTGCAGTAAAGCGCCATGTACTTTGTTAACTGCGACACTGGTAGAGGTGCTGGTTACCGTCGCCTCATGATCGGCACTCCTGAGAGCAGTCCTGCTTCCAGTCGCACGAGACATACATGCGTGGTGGCGCCGGTACACCGCTCAAGCCGTCGCCTTCAAGGTCTGGGCCCAGAAGTCGGTCTCTTACAAGGACCGCCTCTGGCAACGGCAACCCCTGCTCAAGAAATGGCATCTTCAAGCAACCCAACGTGGTAACAGTCCAGAGCCTTCGGAATACCGAGAACTGTCATGGTCGCGCAAACGAAGATGCGCAAGACTGACTAGAACAGTTTGAGCGGTTAGCTAAGTGGAATCACTGGTGCCTCAACGAGAACATATTTACCGTATGCTTCGCTCTTTAAGACAGCACTCAAACGTCGTTGATAAACGGCGAGAGAACCCTGAAAACGTGGGACGAGTTTTGCCGTCGGCTAATTGATACCTTCGGGAGCACAGATCGACGTCAAAATGCGCAAAGCCTTCTTGAATCACGCATTCAACAGCCAAATGAGGGAGTCGGGATGTTTTCTGAAGATATAGAAGATATCGCGCGCCCCGATCACTTCCTAACCAAAGGACAGTGCCTATCTTGTTGACGAAGCAAGCTCGCGTCGATACATTCTTTTTCTTCGTTCAGGTAACTAATAAATTTGATTGAAAATGTTACCTTGTTCCCGGTATTTTTAGGGCTCCCTCGTTGCCTGAACAGCGCACGAAGCATTGGGAAATCATGACAGAACGGAGACAAAAAAAAAAACAGTAGCTATAGCACCTGAAATGCTGAGATATGCGATTGGTTTCGTTTTCGTGCTCAACAAAACATGGTGGATTTAGCTTATGGGATTGTAGACAGATGGCGCTGTCCATATTATATGATATATAGCGACTGGCAGATATATGCGGAAGGGAGTGTGAGGCTCTAGGACTAGGATTTAGTGCAACAAAATGTGGATTGATGGTATTCAATGATCACGGAGACCATACGGTCTTAATACAGGGCCAAAAAATACCGAGGGTAAGCGAGTACAAGTACCTCGGAGTATGGGTAAATGAGGGGGATAGATATATGGAAGTACAAGAGAAAGCATCGGTAGCAAAGGGAAAGAGGAATGCTGCAATTATGAAGCACAGAGCTTTATGGGGATACAATAGGTACGAGGTGCTTCGAGGGCTGTGGAAGGGTGTGATGGTTCCGGGGCTTACATTTGGGAACTCAGTGGTGTGCATGAAGTCAGAGGTGCAATCAGGAATGGATGTAAATCAAAGGACGGTGGGCCGCCTCGCGTTGGGCGCTCACGGGAAGACGACAAATGAGGCGGTAAAGGGTGATATGGGATGGACAGGCTTTGAAGTGAGGGAAGCGCAGAGCAAAATGAGATTCGAAGAGAGGCTGAGGAAATGAAGGAGAGTAGATGGGCAGAGAAGGTTTTCAGGTATTTGTATAGAAAAAGCGTTGACACGCAGTGGAGAAAAAGAACTAGGAGGCTCACCAGTAAATATACGGCTGGCAGTGCGGGCGATATGACAACAAGGAGCATTAAGCGGAAGGTCAGAGAGGCGGAGAGGACTTATTGGATGACAGCGATGGAAAAGAAGCCGGCTCTGAGTAACTACCGAAAAGGAAAAAACGAAATAAGGAGGGAAAGGTTTTATGATAATTCAAGGGGAAGCGCTTTACTGTTTGAAGCAAGGTCGGGCTGCCTTAGAACGCGTAGTTATAAAGCGAAATTCAGTAACGAAGAAGAACAATGTACATGCTGCGGGGGAACTAAGGAAACGATGGAACATGTACTGATTGAATGTGGCGATATTTACCCAGGTATACGTGTGGGCACGAGTCTACATGAAGCCTTGGGTTTTAGGGACAACAATGGAAAGCTGAACACGTCCGCGATAGAAATAAGTAAGAGACGGTTAGAGTATTGGTGGCAGAAAAGTAGAGATAAAGTACAAAAATAAATAACTGGGGAAAAAAAAAAAGGTCATTCTGCCTTAAGAGGCAGAGAGATGGACCGTGAACTTATATTTTTTGGTATAATAACGTAGATTTAATCAATGTAGGTAAGGCATTAGGACAACATGAAACAAGGAGGAGGAGGAGGAATAAACTTTATTAAGGGAAACCAGCAGGTTTAAGTGGCCGGGCCTAGGCCAAGGAAGTTTATTTTTTTTTCTTTCTTTTTTTTCGCCTTCGAGCCAGGTGGCAGACATGTCACCGCCCCGTTATAAAGGGGACGCTCATAGCATCCATCCATCCATCCCCTATTGTGTTCCAATGATTCACTCCAATCCAGGAAGATGCTATATAATGCTGGCAGAGAAATTATTTTGGTCTCATAACTTTATGACAATGTCCTCGAACACAGCACATTTTGCCACAATTACCCCAGTCCGTGTTCTTGTCTTGGGAACATCAAGCGTCTATCCGGAACAACACATGACCATAACGTATTTTTGCCGGGGATATCCCTTTCTCCAAGTAGTTCGGCCCGCTACTCCTTATATGGCATATAGTGAACACATGATATAGCGGAGTTTTTACGAATACAGTAAAACCTCGGTAATACGAATCTCGCGGGTCCACCAAAAATATTCGTATCACCCGAAATTCGTATCACCAAAAAATATGAAAAATTAATATGCAACACCAGAAAGCTGGCGTTTTCATTTGTTGTTTCTTAGGGTCACAGCAACGTCATGAACAGCTCTGAATGGTTGCGAGTGACGTTTTTAGACGTCAGCGATCCTACTTCTACTCGTAAATATACGGCGCGTGCGCGCGTGTGTGATCAATGAACCAGATGTGACCCGTGACAGCTAGTAGACCCTTCCAAATCCTGATACGCTTTTTCGCATTACAACAGAGTACTGCGGCGAAAGTGACTTAAGGAGCGATTTGCATGCGATAAATGAAGAGCAGAAAATATTTCGTTGTTATTATTCTTATCATGGTGGTGTTTTTTGGGAGTTTTACAGCCGTGCCCGCGCTATCGGGAGGTTTGCTCAAAATTCGGGAGTCTCCCGTGCAAATCGGAAAGTTAGCAGGTCTACGCGTCCCCAACAATGCTGCCTGTTGACGTTGCGAGGCCTAGCTCCTTGGCCAAGACCGTTCGCTTCCTTTTTGGTCCGAGTCCCCCTGCCATAGGATGTCTGATTACGAGGACAAAGCTTGCATCCACGTGGCAGGCAAGTGTAAACACAGTAAAACGACGCTGCCTCGAGTACGGCAGCACGTGTCGACGCGTAAAAGAAGTGCGACGCCAAGGCCATCTGTAATGTAATCGCGAAGGCACACTAAGGTGCATTAGTGCCTCCAGGGTTCGCGCGCACAATCTCGCAGGCTACCACGCGCCGCAGATGGCCTATGCTGGCCATCTGCGGCGCGTCGCGGCGCGCTTTTGTTCCCGCGCCCGCGCGTGATTGCCGCGTCTTCCGCGACAGCGCGAGCAGGACTTGTTCATACCTGCGCGGTAGCGTACGTTCGTATGAAACGTCATGGGGTGAAAATCGGTTCGCTACGGCCGTATTCCATTACAATGCAGGCTAATGGGCATTGGTCGGGACCACATGAAAATTCGTATCACCCCGAAATTCGTATGAGCCGTGATCGTATCACCGAGGTTCTACTGTAGCCAGTGCACGAGAGGTTATTTCTTTCCTTTCTGGTCACGCTTTCTCTAATCAACGGTCAGCTTTTGTTTAAAAAAATATTCACGACTGTAGAAAGTGAGACATGGATCTGAGTCACTGAACCCGTTGTAAATTATTATTCGAAGAAATGGACTTCCGGAATTGAAAATAACTGAAGTGGATCGACAGCGGACGATGTCTTCCACCACTTCAGACTGTTTCTACAGGAATTCTTTGTCTTGCACAACGAGTCTCGAAAAACGAGCCAAAGCTGATATCGTTCTAAAGATCTACCAAATAGATAAAGAAATTGAGGCGGTACCGTCGTCTGGCGCCTATGGAAAAATACTCTTAAAACTAATGTGTTTCATGGCCATTCACGTGGGTGCAACTCTTACGCTGTGCATCTTACCACACGGAAACTGTGTTGCACGCGGAACTGTGTTGCTTGTGACGCTATATTTCAGCTACATCGCGGGTAGGACATCATGAGATAACATGACCCTGGAATCTGTATGTAGTGGCCTGCAAATTGGCTGCGCGAAACCGCTTGCAAATAACGTCTCTTTTCTTTTAAAAGAACAAGCTTCTACGAGCTATTGAATACTTCCCTTTGTTATACACGCCAAACTGTTTTGCAAGAGTTTGTTGACCCTAGTCCTTGCCTTCTTTAGGACCGCCATTGAACCACTCGTTGACTCGCTCAAATCTGCGCAAACAAAAGAACGTTCACCTACTCTTTTCAAAGCTTCGGTCCCTCGCGAAGAGAACCGGTGCCTGAGCGTTCGATAGCTGGAAGCAAGTGGCCATGAATCAGCCACCATAATACTTGCCAGTGTGTAAATGATTACTGCTCCCTTGCGCCAGGCAGACTGCCACGGTCTAGTGAATATTTATGGGCGCTACAGGATCTCTCCAATGAATCGCCGGTTTCTGTGCGCTGCGGCTCTTACATTTACACACGTCGGCAGCAAGTAGGCGTTGAATGTCTTATCTATTTTGAAGGGACCAAAGCGGACGAAAAGGTCAGCTTTTGTTACAGTGAGGGCGCAAAATGGCAGAACTTTTCTGCCATGTTATTCATTGTATATTAGTAGCGGTTCCCTTTATTCAGTTCGTTAGGTCACCGACTTTCTTTCCCGATCGAAACTTCCTTCTCTTTTCAGGTTCTTCGGCTTTCGAGTGCATGCAAGATGGGACGAATCAAAGTCATTAGTATGTAAAAGAATAGCCCTATTAAAAATTTCCCCATCAACCATTACCACAATCCAACGCAGTGATGAATTATCTTGCATTGCAGTTCACGTAGTGTAGGCCTGGTGGGTGACTTTTTGACCTCATACGAGCCAGCAAGAAACCTTTCCCTTTGTGACCAGTTGACTATCATGAAATGGGACTGAGTGAGTGGAGTTAATCGCATAAATAGGTGCGCACGGTACACGCCCCTAGAAGAGGCTTAACGACGGCCTTTGTAGTAGAGTGCTTACGCTGCTCGGCTGCTCACCCGAAAGCCTCGGGCCCGATTCCGGCCACGGTGGTTATGCTTCATTGGACGCGAGATGCTAGGGTCCCCTGTACTGTGCGATAGCAATGCACGTTAAGGAACATCAGATAATTCATATTTCCAGAGACCTCCAGCACGGCGTGCCTCATAATCATAACGTGGTTGGCTGGTTTGGCACATGAAACCCGAGATATTATTCTTAGAAGACGCCTATCGTGTGCTCTGTTCCTGTGAGCGGCTGTTCTCTTGCAACAGGGTAGTCAACTGCACGCAAACACATAGCTTTACCATTTGGTCAAAGGTGGGGTGTGGGAGGGGGGATGGCTTAAGCCGGATTCATTTTGCATACATTGAGGCAAATAACGTCACACACCTCGTCTCCATCATGTCCACTACAATATTCACCTTTACGATGAAGAAAAGCTCATCCTATGGGTGGATTATGCTCGGAAAAATTTTAATAGGTAAAGGAGGGTACTTTCGGTCGACGAAAGCATTACACTCATACTGTGTCAGCTTTGCCTTCGAGCATTAGCGCTATAGTAATTCAGCTACAGTCCCATCGGTCGTGTTTTCAAAATGCACAAACATGGAAATTCTAAGCAAGTATTTGAAGCTTCATATTCGCATTTCGCCATTTCGCACAACAGCCTTTAATGCTCCTTTCGAGCCTCCGTTACGTGATTTGGTGTTGTTCTATATAGCATTCATATGAAATGTCATTGCGTGCCTTACTACGTCTGATGCGAAATGTAAGCTTCCGTTCCTGGAAATGAAGTCACACAGACGGGGTCCGTAGTCCACACACAATAAAAGTACTTGTTGTCAATACATTTCTTTTATCTTGTACTTCACAGCTCTTACTGCAGTGGCATGCCTCACCTTAAATTTTTCGTTATGTCACCATTTTCGCATAACAAATGTCCTGCAATTGCTGCATGAAAAAAGAAAGATTGCACTGTTGTGTGATACGCCAAACTTTAGAGGGAAATAAATACTGTTGACTCCCTATCTTGAGAGCTGTTTTCACGCTTCGAGCAAGGTCAATTCATATCGGTCATGAAACTCGGAACTAAAAGCAGTCGAAAACCTATTGCCACAGACATCAACGCGCGCCATAAGATTGAAGCGGGACTAGGGGGGGGGGGGTATCGGAGATCTCTGTTCGTTCCACGTTCGTTCTGGCGGTGTTACGTCACAAAAGTGGGCGGTCCGCAGCTCTCTTCCGCCGAGAGGAAGAGGACAGCCAATCGTGAAGCGGTGAGCGGCGAGCTTTCCGGAAGTAGACGCGCATCGTTTGTCCTCGGCAAGGGAACCGTATATTTCAAAACGAAGTGTTACTCGCCTTCTAATAAATACAGTTGTTATACGAAAAGATATTATTTTCCTTTGCAAGTTCAAACAGTTTCTGAAACAGCAATAGGTTTGAGCGCTGATATTTATTGGTGTTAGTTTTTCTAACGCGCTCGCTATGTGAAGTCGCGCACGCGAAAAAAAAAGTAGCGGTTGGCGCAGTTTTTCAAGATGTCGTGCCACCGGAATGTCTGGCTTGGCTCCCGGGTGTCGAATCGTCAAAAGGAGCTTCTGCTGGCTTTTATAAAAGAGCACCCACAGATACCTACGCCGTCGTGCCCACTGGGGCCGTCGTTCACGAGTGAGGACCGGGACGACACGTGGCAGTAGCTGGTAGCGCTTTTGAACTAAGTACCTGCGCGTTAGACCACAGCCCAGTGGCAGGCCCGTTCATTTTGTTCGCACTGTTCGTTTCGAGAATAGAAAGCGACGCCGCACTCGCTCATGTCTACAAAGGCATGTCGCACCTTCAACCGCAAGAGAAGCACACGTCGCAAGCGCCATTTTCTCAAAATCAGCTGTTGCGGCAGCCGCAACCGCCGCATCATGCCGTGCGAAGCCGTTTGTTCGCTCGAGAGAAAGCGTGCGAACGGTCTCGCGCTCCGTTCGTTTGTAGCAGACGACATGCTCGTTATGACGCGGTATGACGTCACCAAAGAATAAAAAATCAAGCAAAAAGAAAAATGGCTACGCCCCTCAGAGACGTGGTTTTTTCCGGCTTCGGCCAATCGCGTACGCCACCAGAATGGGTACAGAACGAACGGCGCAGAACAGAGATCTCCGATCACCCCACTCGTTATGCCGCGATGTGACGTCACCGAAAAAGAAAAGATAAAGCAAAAAAAAAAGATATGGCGACACCCCCCGGCCTTGAGTGGCATCTCCCGCTTCAGCCAATCAGCGCGCTTGTTCTTCCCCAGGAGAACGAACAAGCGGAACGAACAGATCTCCGATCGCCCCCTAGGTGAGTTGGGGACAAATACCGAAAGCCAAAAGCTTAATGGAGTTCTTTTCTCGGATATTCTATATTTTAAATATGCCTGAGTAAAGTAGCCATTGACTTTAAAGTTTATCTGGCCCTTGGCTAAATATTTGACTGCCTCACGTTTTGGTCGAGCGCCAGAAATGGGGGGGGGGGGGGGGGGGGGGAGGGGGCATATGCAGCCAGTGTGCCGATGTCGGCTTGTGTTTAGTTCGGCTAGAGTGTACTAGAACATGGGAGTGCTCGGAACGAGCTTCGAAAAGTGAAGCCCAAACAGGGTCAATCCGCTTGTGGCGCTGCGATCGGTAGTCTGCAATGAGTCATCGTTTAAAGTTGAGCGCAGCTCCGCCGAAGTGGTGCAGGGGTAGAATGCCCGGCTCCCACTCAGAAGGACCGGGTTCGAATCGCAGCTCTAGACGGTGGGTTTTTATTCTTCGTTCCACCTTTTCTAGCTGTGTTGGTTTTCCTTTGTTTCTTATAACCCGCTTCAGTTGCTACGTGTTGCTTTAAAAAGTAACGCGAAATGTGAAGTAAAATAGAAGAAATTTGACAGCGAACGCTGTGATTTGCAGCGGCAGCGCCCGAGATTCAACAGAACCTAAGGTAGGGCCTCCGACATTTTCGTGAAAATGCAACTCGAAACGAGATTTCACATTTTACACTACTTTTTGTATGAAGGAAAGAAAAACTGTTAAGGGCTCGTTTTATTGCGATAGCAATTATATGGACAGTCTCGGCTGGATTTTGCCGTCGCCGTCGCCGTCGCCGCCGTCATGCACCGTATATGTATAAGTATGTATATATATACAAAAGCCCCAAAGAAAAATAATTCAGAAAAATGCTTCCGAAGCGCGGAATCGAACCAGGGACCTCTACCTCCGCAGCGAGTGGCGCTAGCCACTACGCCACGAAACGCAGATCCTCCACGTAGGTAACGGCGAGCGTTATATACACACACTTTACCGCTGGACGGACTCAGAGACGGCTGCGCTTATAAGCGTTTCTTCATTACCAGCGAGATGGCGTTAGGAGCGCGACAGGCGCATTTAAAAGTCGTCGGCGAGCTCGCTTGCGCAGGGAGAACTTGCCCTTCCGCTGTCTGCTCGCGCGGGTTTCTTGTGCTAAGGGGAAGAGGGATGTTTCACGCTTTCACCGTGATGTCCGCGCTCATGTTACGGAGCGTACGAAAGCCACTCGAGCTCAAGGGACGCCGCTAAACGAACAAACAGAAGATGAGCGCGAACTATCAAGTGTCACAGCTCGACACTTGAGGCACGCTAGTTTCCTTCGCGGCTTCGGCCGCCTTTGCAACAGGAGAGCGCTGTTCAAACTGAGAGTATCCATTGGCGAGCCTCACTTCATATAGCATTAGTTTCTTGCTATCGCATTCATTGCTTCGGCCTTGCGGCGAAACTGTGACTTTTTTCTTTGTTAGACACAATATTAAGGAGAACTGACAGAGAATAAAGCCAAGGAAAGGCATTATTCTTTGGCATTGTTGTCCGTCAGTTCTCTTTAATATTGTTACTTCTTTTGTAGCAGTACGCAGCAACAGAAGCTAGTTTTAAGAACCAAAGGAAAACCAATACGGCTATAAAAGCTGGCACTAAAAATAAAAACCCACCACCTACAGCTGCGATTCGAACACGCGCCCTTTGAGTGGGAAGCGTGCATTCTACCCCTGACCCACTTTGGCGGAGCCGCGCGCAACTCTTAAACGACCACACATTGCAGGCTACCGATCGCAGCGCCACAAGCTTCTGTACATTGGTGCAGTACAGAAGCGCCACAACTTTCTTTACATTGGTGCAGCGGCCGTTCCGTGCACTCCCCTGTTCTAGTACACTCTAGTTCGGCGCACTGTCGGGTCAACGAGGCATCGCTCACTTTTGCGCAGTCGCCTATCTTCCGTAGGTTATTTACTTGCTTATATTTTGTTTACTGGCGTTGCATTTGATAGAAGCTAAACACACTCACAGAATGTGTAGATAACCGCTCCTGTAAATGCAGATTGCTTTCTCTGGCGCACGGCCGGCGGGCCCTCGCCTTTCGTGATGGTAAATGCTGCACGCTAAACAAAGAAACGCTGTGCTGTAAGGTTGCCAAAGTGATGCTTTCAAGGCTCCTGTCACGCTCCGCCGGTTTTCCTCCATTGTGCAACGTGAGTTTTCTCATTTGTGCTATTTGTGCTCGTGAGCTGTTGTATCATAACTTTTTCATGTGCAAATTATATTTTGTACATTGCAAGTACGCTATTTCGCTAACAAAGCAAGCTGCTTCCCCAGCATTTCTTGTTAATCTTACTTTTCTTTCGCACACGCCAGCGGCGAGCCGTAAAGAGGCAATAAAATCGCGTAGTTACTAAAAGCATGTAAAAGAGCAGCTATTTTAAAAAAAATATATATTGAATTTTCCGCCATGTAGCGCAAATGGGCAACGTCGATACCACTTCCAGTTGTGACGTCTTTTTTTTTTCATTTTCTTGCTGTTATCTGTCCCCACGATATGTAGATATGTTTGAGGCCCGTGTACTTAGATTTAGGGGCACGTGAAAGAACCCCATGTGGTCGAAATTTCCAGAGCCCTCCACTACGGCGTCTCTCATAATCATATGGTGGTTTTGGGACGTTAAACCCCAGATATTATTATTATTACGATACGTAGATGGCGACGGTGCCAATGAGTCGGCAATTCCTTGATACATGGGCTTCTATGGAAGTTTCGCTACCAGTTTACTTATACTTTGTTTCGAGCGTTATCACGATGCAAACGTCAAACCTAGAAGCATCTCATGTTGTCTTGCCTATGAGCGTTAAAGAAGAAATAATTGGGAGTCCTTGCCCTATTGGGAAAGTGGGGGTGAAGCGAAGCGTGGCGCGCGCGTGCCTGACCTATCTTTCTTTCCTTCTATCTGGTGAAGGTAGAAAACCAGAGGCACTGCTCCGACCAAAGTAAAAATTTAATAGGCGCACACGAAAGGGCGGTTGGGCTCTCGCACGGGAGCCTTGTTCACGAGTAAGATGAAAAAAAATGTGTCCGAGCAGTTAGCTTTAAATACGCTTAGATAACTCACGCAGGCAGCGCGCATACACTGAAGGTAGATTGCCATCGCTCCTGTTAAGAGTGCGCGGAGTGGTCTGTATCAAGAGCCACAATGGATAAACACGTCGTGCAGTCCCCTTCTTTCCAGCGAGAGCACGTGCGTGTCTTCCCCCACTCGATTGCGCGACCCCCTGAAGCATGCTTAGCTTGCAAGTACTGCATTTACCATTTCCTTCCTTCACTACATCACTGTGTTGCTTAAGACGTCTTTCAAAGTCACCAGTTGCAGCAATACACACGTAGTCACAGTCCGCGCATGGGACAACGTACACCACACCGGGGAAATTCTCTATGGGTAATCTGTCCTTCAATTCGACGACTGATTGTCGCAGTTTCTGGTCTGAAACATGTGCCACTTGGACGTTGTAGGGACGCAGTACACGGCTTAGGGCTTCACTAATGGAAAGGATGTACGGTATTGAATTCAAGACGCAGTTAGGTCAAGGAAAGCATAAGGAACATTATTTCTTACCTACTGACTATAGGGTAGTAAGTATATTGGGCATTGAAATGAATGAATGTGGACGAAAAGTCACCTTTTCTTTCGGTGGAATCCGAACCCACAACCTTCCACTTAAGCGTCCGATGCTCTACCTATCTAGGACGCTGATCTAGGACGGAAGGCGCTGCCCCATCCACTTCGTCCGGAAGTTCTGTGTGCGTAATTCCTGAGAGCGTTAGCCAGCACCACTCGTAGCCAAGGCCTTAGCTACGAGTGTCGATGGGCCATTGTAGGATGTTGGGGTCCATTTAGCGCCTACGATAGAATGTCATTTACTGCGTGGTCGCGACATGGAGTGGTCGATAAATATTTCTGTAACCCATAGAAGTAGATTGAATGCAGGCGTTGATTGACTTATGTCTATTTATTCGCCGCGGTAATCCCGGGGTTAAACGGCGCGTGAGATGTCTTTTCTCCAGGCGGAGTGTTTTTTCCCGTCTGTTTCCAGTGTACGGAAACGAGGAAAACGCTTCCATTCGCGCGCTTCATTTTGCGCGCATAATGTGCGATGCTTCCAAAAGTTGTCCCCGCCGTTTCGCATAGCAGAACTCCACTCTTCCTGTGCAGCAGCGGTGATGAAAAACTGCGCTTGCTCTTTTCTCGGGGTAATCAATTTCCTTATTTTCTTCTATTAACATGTAGGCTGAGAAAACCTCGCACGCCACCTCGTGAACTGCAGCGGGCTGCAGCGTGTTGCAGTATTCCAGAATCATACAATCTGAACTCACGCTCCATCCCACGACCGTTCTGTGTGCTTCTTTCTTCGCCCCTGTCCTATTTTCGCTAGTATATTCTTCCAGCCTATTCGGAAGCTCACAAAGATTGCAGCAGTAAATGCATGTGGCTAAGTACAAATAGAATGCGCTGCTATAAAGGTAAATACATCTGCAGGGTACGCGTGAACCGTTCGAAGATATATATTATCTGACTTTATGGACTCGTTCAATTTATAATAACATTTTCCAGTATGAGTAGCGCTTTTATTTTAATTTTTTCAAGAAGGGAGCATTGAATTCAAGAAACAGCGTAGTGCTTACTGTTATCAGGGTCATCTTGCTTATTTGGGACGCGTTTTATATGAAATGAAAAACACAACTGCATCTTTCGGGCGAAGTCGCAAACATGGAGTGGCGCTGGGTGTGTCTTCTTTGTCGTCCGTCTTTTTTCGTTCCGCAGTCGTTGTGAAGATATTCACACTGTTACTTAGGTGATGGAGAAGTGACATCATACTGCAACCAATCTCTATATATAGCATTCATTACGCGGAAGTGTTTGATTCGGTTGAAATCTCAGCAGTCATGCAGGCACCAAGGAATCAATGTGTAGGGGAAGCATGCATGAAAATACTGGAAGAAATATGGAGCGCCTCCACAGCCACCATAGTAAGGCAGGAGTATACGATCTCTCCCATGCTATTCACCGTGTACTTACATGAGGTTTCCAGGGCCCTGGATTGGGAACAGTTAGGAACACGAGTTAATGGAAATTACCTTAGTAACCTTCGATTCGCTTCGGGTGACGAATTTCAAACCGTGATTACTGCGTTGGATAGGGAAAGCAGAACGGTAAGTCTGAGAATTAATACGCAGAAAACTAGTCATTTTCAGAAGTCTCGATAGTGAATAGCGCTTCGCGATAGGTAGCGAGGCACTGGAATTGGTAATGGAATACGTCTACTTTGGACAGGCAGTGCCGAACCATGAGAGTGAAGTAACTACTGTAATAAGAATGGGGTGGCGTATTTGACAGGCATTCTCAAATCGTGAACGGTAGTTTAGCACTGATCCTCAAGAGAAAGGTATATAACAGCTGCATCTTGACGGTATTTACCTACGCAGCAGAAATCGGGACGCTTACCAAGAGGGTTCAACTTAAATTGAGGACGACGCAGCGAGCCCTAGAACGAAAAATAACCGGCGTAACCATAAGGGACAAGAAGAGAGTAGTGTCAGTCAAGGACACGGTGTAAGTTAGGTGATTCTGCCGTAGGCGCCGCGTCCACATTGTGTTCGCCACCTTGGTTGTTTCGTTTTGGCTGTGACAGGTGGCGCTAACAGATCGGGGAAAGACGCCGATCCGCGCGTAGTAGGTTATTGCTGCGGAGCCTCGCTTGTTTATTACGCTCGATATACTTATGTACATAGATGTGAATAAATTAGTACACTGGGACTCTGAAGTAACGAAATTGATTTTCTACTTGTATATGAAGATTATTTCCCAACAGCGTTCTTGTCAGATAAATGTTCCGACAGCAGCAAACGTGGGTCTGGAGAGCGGTCGCATTTTGACGCGACCGCGTTAAAGAGCTCGTTTCGCTGAAATTCTGGTGTTGGCGGCGTCGGCGTCTTTGGTTATGAGCAAAAAGCAGCGTTGGACGTGAGTGACAATTCGAGGTAGTTGCAATAAGCATAGGCAGCTCCGAGGGCGTTTGTGGTTTGGCGTACCTTGCGGTAGTCTCCACGGAAGACCGAAGGCACGCTAGCGATAAGGAAGGCGATAGTGTGCGTGCGTGCTCGTGTGTGTGCGCGCCTGTCTGTATTGGGCGCGCGCGTGTGCGTGTGCATGTGTGTGTGTGCGTGCATGTGTGCCTGCGGGTGTGTGAGTGCATGTGTGCGTGCACGTCTGTAAGGCGTGTGTGGGCGTGTGTGCATTTGTGTGTGCGTGTGTTTGTGTGTGTTTGTGCATGTGTGTGGGTGCGCGCGCACGTGTGTTTGTGAGTGTCTGCGTGCGGATATCGCTGTTGCGCTCCAGTTGCTTAGCAAACTGAACAAAAAAAAATATTCCTCAGCATCGCTCGGAACACTGTTTCACAAATAAACGTTTATTTCTCTCTCTCTCAGACAAGCTTCAACCAATGTATCACGAACCTTACACGCGTTCTATTGAGAATTTCAATCGACACGCGACCCCTGCCAGTTTTGCGGTTAGCGTTTCGCAATTGCTCCATTTCGGCCTCTGGCAATGTCGGCTGCATGATATGGTGTGAAGAACGCCGTCTACGCGGCACGCCTATTAAGGCTTTCGCCTTAATATGCGTGTCGCGTTAATAAACAACACGTTTATCAAGGCTTTCGCCTTAATAAACGGCGTTGTGTCGGAAGCACCGTGGTCGGAAGTGGGCCTGCAATGTTGCAAAGTGTCTCCGGACGGTGACGCTGAAACGCAAGAGGCATCCAAGGACCAGAAAATCCTGCCTCACGACATCAAGTCTGGCAAACTAATTATAATCACGTGAAATCCGTAAACGTAAAAAAACGCGACTGCGTCACAGAAGTAGTATGTACAGTGATTTCTGCTCACTAATTATTCTACAACACTTAATGTTTCTTCGTCCGAATAGGCAGAAATGAGGCGGCGCAAAATGTGGCATCTGAATTTAAAACAAGAAATTTCCGGCTTGATGACGACGTGAGTCGGTAGCGCATAGGCCACTCACACGATCAGTGTTGCGTTCAGAAGCCTCCCGTTCTTCACGTGGAGGAGGCTCGTCGCCGCAGAAGTCGAAGCGCGGCCTCTTGCGTTGCGTGCCCGTTGATTCAGCATAGCCATGCTGTGGAGTCGCTGTCTCTACGTGCAATAAATGTGGCGTACATTCAGCGGTCGGGTAAGGCACTTCCGAAGCATTTGAACCTTTTGGCCCCCGTCGCTTCCGAGAAGTCGGGAGTAGAGCCTGCCGTTTTCGGGGAGGTGTCCTCGTTCTTCGCTGCACGGTCAGGTATTTTGGGCATTCATGGAAAATGGTAGGCACAGCATCCGAAGAGAGCGTAGGTTTCTTTCGGGCGTGCAGCAGGACGTTTCCCTTGTACAGTGCATGATATATTTCTGAAATTGCTTCTTCCGGGAAATGCTTCGCGCACACATGGTCAGTAGGCTCCAAAACTTCGTCTGCTGTCGGAATCGCCCGTCGCCACTTATCTAAGCAGTCTCGTTCGCGCGGAGCCTTAAAAAGCGACACACGCTCCGTACAAGTCCTGTACCCCGAATTGCAATTTCGAACTTGCCCATCGACTTGCCCATTTCGAAGCGCAGCCAGCGACACGGCCGCTAGAGGTATTCGGCATCACACACAGCGTCGGGGTATACGTGCGTTCAATCACAATACACGAATCAGCAAAAACAATTACACTGACAGGGCTCACAGGCACAGGGCAACGCGTTTATAAATCACAGAATGCCATGCACACAAAGCTTCCAGGAAGACCTTTCTTTACATGGGAATTTCAGAATGCGCGCCGCGCGAACCCCTGAAACCCTAGAGTCACTGTATATGCTATCTCTAGGTAGCAGAGTTGCGCATAGGTCCGGCTAGCAACCACAGCTATGCGGTGAACTCGCACTCCATTTTTGCAGGTACATGCCTATCGTGTCGCCGATAAACATGTTTGGCATGTCTAAGGCCGGCGATCAACATTGGCTGTCGATGACGAGTGTTAATCCAGTTCGCTGCAGCGGCGGCGTTGAGAAATACAAGAACTGGCCCAAGCGTCAGCTTCTCCGCAATACATGGTTGCTAGCGGTTCTGGAAGACAGATGCGCAACTCTGTTACCTAAAGGTAGCATATACAGTAACTCTATGAAACCCCATTCTGTAGCGTCATCTCAATGCTCGCCGCGATAACTACTCGTGGCTCAAGGTCATCGGCGAACATAATATGCCCGCGCCCTCTCGTCAAGCGGAGCGGCAAGTGTCAGCACGTAACTTATTCTTACACCGTGGTCAAGGAAGAGATGGCTGTTAAGGACACCTTAGTCGAAATCAGGAAGGAATGGGCATGGCCAGGGCATGTAATGCGAAAGCACTATAAGTGCTAGTCATTAAGAATAGCAGACGAATTCCAATAGAACGCAAGTGCGCGAGGGGAAGACAGAAAGTTGGGCGGCAAAACAGATCAGGAACTTCGCGGGGATAACGCGGCCGACGTAAGCACAGGACCGGGTTGATTGGCGGAATATCGGGGAGGCCTTTGCCCTGCAGGGGGCGCAGTCACGCAGTGATGATGATACCTATTTTCCTGCAGGAACCGTACGTAGTAATCGTCGTGGTAGTAGAGTTACAAACTTGACAGGTACGAGCTGCAGTTACCACATAGGTAGTTCATGCTGCGACAAACGCTAACCGCCTCAAAGGTAAACAAAATGCGGCAGATCCCACGCTCTGTGGGAGTCGATGTAATGCGAAGCAGCCAATAAAGAGCTGCATACATCGCCTTGTTTGTCTTTGAGCCAAATGAAATCATATATGTCATGGCATCTAGTCCACCATATATCGCATGTTTGCCATGCACGCATCCATGCACAATCTAGTGTACGCCATGCCAATGGAACGCATAGTATGGTATACAAATGCATGAGCTGTCGTTTATGTTCATAACGCACTCGTGTCAGGCCATACCCATTTTAGTATATATCACGTTCACAAAACGGCCGGAAGCGCACTATGACGGTGGCATGTAAATGATACCATACATGACATGCATAACATGATTCGCATGTTAAGACCTCTCATTTATGTTCGTCAGACAGTCACATCGCGCAATACCAATTTTGGTGTATATCCAACGAGCGAAATGGCCGCGAGTGCACCATGAGTAGAGCATGTAAGTCATGCCATACATGACATGTATATTATGGTTTTTCATGTTGCCACCTGTCACTAATGTTCATCATACAGTCACATCGCGCAATACCAGTTTTGGTGTATATCTAGATATCGAAACGGCTGCGAATGCACCATGAACGTGGCATGTAAGTCATGACATACATGGCATGCACGTAACAGTTTTCATATTACCACCTGTTATACATGTTCTTCATACAGTCATATCGCGCAATACCAATTTTGGTGCATATCAATCTTGCGAAACGGCCACGAGTGCGCCATGAGCATGGCATGTAAATCATGTCGTGCATGTCATGCATGTAATGATTTTCATGTTACTACGTCTCATTTACCTTCGTCACACAGCCGCTTCGCGCAATACCAATTTTGGTGTACATCAAGCTAGCGAAGCGGCCGCCAATGCATCATGAGCGTGGCAATTAAAGCATGACATACATGACTTGCATGTCATGATTTTCATGTTACCACGTCTCACTTACGTTCGTCATACAGTCGTGTCGCTTAACACCAATTTTGGTGCATATCATGCAAGCGAAACGGACGCGAATGCACCATGAGCGTGGCATGTAAATCATGATATACATGTCATGGATATCATGGTTTTCATGCTACCACCTGTTATTCATGTTCTTCATAAAGTCACATCGCACAATACCAATTTTGGTGTATATCAATCTAGCGAAACGGCCGCGAGTGCGCCATGAGCGCGGCATGTAAATCATGTCATACATGACATTCACATCATGATTTTCATGTTACCACGTGCCAGTTATGTTTGTCATACAGAAATGTCTCGTCATACCAGTTTTCGTATGTATCCCTTCATTTAAACGGCCGCGAGCGCCCCGATACCATGTCATGTAAATCATGCTGCACATGACATGCGCGTCATGATTTGCATGTTAGGACCTGTCATTATGTTCGTCATGAACTCTGGTCACGCCGTACCAATTTCGGTATATATGAAATTAACGGAACGGCCGCAAGAGCCCAAAGGCCGTGGAATGTAAATCATGCTGTTCATGACATGCATGTCATGATTTTCATTATAGGACCTGTCATTTATGTTCGTGATAAGGCCATGTTATGACACACCAATTTTGGTATACATCCGATTAACGGAACGGCCAGAGAGCCCAAAGGCCGTGGAATGTAAATCATGCTGTTCATGACATGCGTGTCATGATTTTCGTGGTGTGACCTGCCATTTATGTTTGTAAGAAGCCCGTCTTATGACACACCAATTTTGGTATACATCCGATTAACGAAACGGCCAGGAGAGCACAAAGTCGTAGGCGGCTAGATAGATAGATAGATAGATAGATAGATAGATAGATAGATAGATAGATAGATAGATAGATAGATAGATAGATAGATAGATAGATAGATAGATAGATAGATAGATAGATAGATAGATAGATAGATAGATAGATAGATAGATAGATAGATAGATAGATAGATAGATAGATACGCTCAAAGTCGCAGAAGTTCGCTAAGAAATGCTTCGCATGTAAAAGACCTGTGGGAAGACGTGAGCAGTTTGCCTTCCCACATACTCGTATTTTTTCAACAGCCAAGCTGTTCTTAGTCGAGGCTTTTATGTCCGGGGTCGGCGCGAAACTGATGACGCGGCCTTTGGCCTCGCAGCGTGGCGAGAGTCGGGCTCGTTAGGAAGGGGACGGCTGTTGCGCCGTGCTGCGATACGCGAGGCGAGGCCGGAGGATGTACAGGAGTGAACCTTCGAGAAACGCGCAAAGATGGCGCGACGGTGAGGCGCGGTGTAGTGTAACATAGCGTGTCAGTGTCAGTGTTCAGGAGTTTTGCGCTTTCAGAATGGCGTACATTTCCCGTTATCGCGATGAAGAAGCCACCCGGCGTGAGCGTCAGTGAGAGCCGGCGCGAGAACGGGCATGTCGTCGCCGAGCCAACCGCGATGTTCGCGCAAGGCAGGCCGAAGCTAAGAGCCAGCGAAGGGAAGACTTGAAAAACATAGAAGCACGATATAGCCTGATGAATGACGGGCATAAGCCTCGCTGTTTCGACAGTGTTCGCGAAGTGGAGCTGGCTGGATTTTTTTAATCATTGCTCGGACATGAACGACCGCAGACGCTGTCGCTCTTGCCGAAATCTTCTCTCGCGCTCGGCTCGAACGTGCGGAGCAGCCGAGGCGCAGCTTCGTCGTCTTCTCCCAGACGCTGACGGCTCGCCATACTACTTCTACTACATTTTTTAAGGGCATAGCACTGTAGCCGCCGTTACTGGGTATCATGTCTGCGCCCTTTATCTTGTAAGCGCGATGGCATAGCCACAGAGCCACCACGGCGGTAGCTGCCGTGCAATGGAAAGGTATTCAACGCTCTTTTCAGCAATATTCAACGCTCTTTGTAGAACGTTTGTTTATATATATATATATATATATATATATATATATATATATATATATATATATATATATATATATATATATATATATATATATATATATAGTCCGAAACCAAGTCTGAAACCCTCCTTCAGAAACTGAAGGGGAAGAAGAGGCCTGGCTCGTATGTGCACAAAGTGGCACACAATTTAAAACATGTGGCAAATAGGTACAATGTACCTATAGTTTTTTCAGCGCCGCATAAACTGGCTGGGCTATGCCCTCGCATTTCGGGACCACTTAAAAAACCGACGTGCGGAAAAAAGCACGTTCGGTCCTACGTCACATGCGCCGTAGGCGTCGTGTACGAAATCCCACTCACTTGTGGTAAGGTTTATATCGGACAAACTGGTCGTTGCGTCAACGATCGAGCACGGGAACACGATCGATCTGTTCAAAATAATTTGACTTTTCATCTGCCTATGCATTGTAGGGCCTGTGCCTGTGAGCCAGTGCTGTCTAGCATTCGAATTCTGGGCAGAAGTGGGAATGCGCTGGCGAGAGAACTAATGGAGGCTTATCACATTAAAAATAAAGACCGTGAATGTATCAGTGACACTTCTGTTGTTCTGCGCAGTAAGGAAAGACTGTTCTTAGATACTTGGTTATGATGCGAATATGTTTTGGTATCCCGATCCCGATTAGCATTGTCGACTGTCATGTGCATTGCGCCTGCGCGCGCCACTCGGCTGTGTATATATGTAGGAAGACGTTTCTGAATAAAGCTTAGTTGCGAGTTGCGCCTGTCCTGTACATCAGTGTTCCTTCTTAGTCCTTGTCGATTTTCGCGCTAGCCAATTTTGAAGATTATGAACCAACTAGCCCAACAACGTATACTATTGTGATACCCTTTACTATGCACCAAATCATGCATACACACTTGCCGCGTTTCGGTGCACGTGCTTGCCCTGCGGAACACAAACCTGTTCTCGCGGCCGTGTAAACACAACCGAACATGCGCGAACTACAAAAGGGCTCGGGGACTCTCGTTTAAACAGACTCATAGCCCAGCGCGAACAAAATTTGCATTCACAGCGCAGACGGTACGTGAATGACAAAGAATAAATTTCATGAATTATTTTCTTCTTTCTCGATCGATTCTCGCTTGATTTTCCTGCGGAAGTGTAGGAAAATCAAAGCACAGGGAAGCTTCCCCGAGCGTTCGCTTACTGCGACCGTCTTCACGCTCTTAGTGCACAGCAGCAACAAGCATATAAACGCACACATTAGCGAAGTTATCGCTGACTACTCACCATTCTTTCTCGTCTGCGAATACGAATGCACCTTCGTCGAAGTGCTTGCTGTACACCATCGCGTACTTGGAGTGCCTATTGCCGTTACGAAGCCTAACGAGCCACAGTCGGCGATGTTCCGCGTCGGTGGGATAAAAATGGAAGCTTATCCCTGGCTCTGCGCAGTATGTGCGGCATTGTGGCACTGAACAAAACCTCACCATCGATAACGAAGAGTTTTGTGCGGGTACGGAACACAAAATCACGATGTGAAAACAGAAGCCCCGTGTACTTCTACACACAGCACACGAAACCAGTATCCACACTAGCGGGGTGACGGTGCTGGCACCTATAGGTCGATCTCGCCGCGAATAGCGCGCTCTTTTCTCACAAAATGCGCTGCAGAAAGACACGGCGGCGTTGCAGTCGTTTGTTTTCGAGCGTCAGTCCAGCCCTTGGTGTGCTTTGTTTCGTTGCAGCACTATAGTGGTTTCGTAATCGGAGAAAGGGTACTTGGCGTGTTCTTGGGCATCTGACAAAGGCAGAGGAGGTCAATGAGTGAACAAAGGATGTGAGAAGGAACAGCAAGGTCTTGTTGGTCTTGTTTCCGTCTGTCTTGGCGGCGCCGGTACTTCGCGAGTTGCAGTGAGTGAGGCGGTGAGCGTTAACTCAAGTTCGCGCTCAAGTTCGCTCGCTGGCTGGTGGTGAAGTGGACAACTTCCAGGCGAGGCAGCGGAGTGGAACCGCCGTAGCCCGCCGCGTTATTCCGCTAGACGCGAAGGCGGTGACTGGTGGTTTTGGGCGCTGCTTCAGTGCTTATACTACACAATTTTGCGAAAAATGCTGCTGCCTGTTTCTCCTGAGGATTTTTAGGGAAGCTCCTTATGCCGTGGGTCTGTCCGTCCTCCGTTTGTTTGTAGCGTTGTAGTAGCCGTTGAAAAGCGCGCGTTCTGGTATGCAGTAGAAGAAGAAGACGACGTTGACGAGTGACACTCTCGTTTTGCGTGTTCGCCTGTGTAGCGTTCTTTTTCCTTTACTACGTCACGTGTTTTCAACGACACCCGAAGACAACATTTCAGAAGTAACGCGCCATGAGGCTCCCTCTTGGCACGCTTTCTCTTTAGCTCGGAGTCGCCAGATGGAAGACGAGGCTACGGAAGGGAGGGCACGGAAGGCGGCGGCCGCGCGCGCTCGCAGACAGAATCCTGAGGTGAGAGCCCGCGAGGCCGAAGCTGCACGTCGACGCCGCGAAGCAGATTCCGCCGTTCGAGCCCGTGAAGCCTAAGCTGCTCGACAAGCTGCACGGCTGCGGCGAGCAGACCCCGCCGTTCGAGCCCGCGAGGCCGAAGCTGCTCGACAAGCTGCACGGCTGCGGCGCGAAGACCCCGCCGTTCGAGCCCGCGAGGCCGAATCTGCTCCACAAGCTGCACGGCTGCGGCGAGAAGACCCCGCCGTTCGAGCCCGCGAGGCCGAAGCTGCACGGCTGCGGCGCGAATCGGATCTTCAAAATGTGAAGGACCGTGAAGCGGCGAGAAAGTGCGCGTACCGGCAGGCAGAGCCCGAGGCTGTGCGAGGACGTGAAGTGGCTGCAAAACGCATCAGGCGTGCTCTGCCCGAAGACGCCGACGCGCGCTTCCAGCGGGACTTCTTTGATAACAGTTTCAGCCATAGTTGCGGTGTGTGCAACAGATTGTGGTTCTCAAACAATCTAGTCACAATATCTTCCATCAAGAAGGACCGCGCTCGCGCCAATGCCATCGCCGTGCTGCAGCGCGAGTTCGCTTCGCCCCACTCATCATCATTCACCACGTGGATATGCTGTGATTTTTTAAATACAATGCTGTCATCCATCTCTTCTCCAAAGGTGACGGCACATGATCCGCAGCATGGAGGCGTCTACCTTACGCTTGCGCGTGCGCTGAATGTAGTTTAATTTTCGTATACGAACGCGCACGTTGCATTTTTTTGTAGAAGGCACGCCTACGAAAGGCAGGTTAACCTATCATGGTTTAATTCAGTTTTTTTTCTTACTCTTATTCGTTTGCATTGTCACGCGGCTAAACATTGAAAATGACTATAAACATATGCACGAAGGATCGTTTGAGGCAGATACGACATAAGCCGTTTATCAAAAGTATAGTTCATGACCCCATTAACCTAGAAACTGTTTCTTGTTGGCTTTTGTATTTAGAGCTTCTGTCTTCTATATAATGTGAAGGAAAGAGAAAAAAAGCGAGAGCTTGTATAACAATTTACTTACGTCGGCGGAGATGAGCAGAAATCCACGGCAGTTTTTTTTTTTTTTTTGCTTTTTGCACACTATAATTTTATGTGCACAAGTCGTCTAGCATAAAGAGGCTAAAGGCGTAAATAATCTATTTTTCCTCGAGATAATCTCGAAAAAAATAGAGCGTGAGCGCACCTAATTGCACCATTTTAGAGAACGGGAAAATAATCTTAGTGAAGTAAGATGTGATAAGCATTACCAGCTGAAAAGACAGTATGGAATTGTCAAAATTTAAATAAGTCATCGCGTTGGCTAGTGAACTAGCTGGCATGCATGGACATAGATTGACATAATGCAGCGCTAAAAACACATACACCACGAAGTAAGGAACACAAACCGACGGGACAGGCGCTACTCACAACTTTAATGAAACTACAAGATTGTGGCACATATATACACATCCCAATGCGCAAACGCAACGTCACAACCATAGGGGGCGTATCATATCAAAGATTTGAAAAAATTGTGCTCCGCATTGTACAGGAAGACTGACGTCTGACTGACGCAGTCATCATTCTTCTCTTTGATGTAGAAAGCCTCGAGAAGTTCACGCGCCGTTTTATCATGGCTTCTGCCCAGAATCCTCACATCATTAAATCTTGGAACAAAAGAGCAGGGCTTACAATGCGCCGAAAGGTGCGCAGTGAAATCCTTCTTTAGATTGTTTGCGTGTTCCCTCATGCGGTCATTAACACATCTGCCCGTTTGTCCCACATAGGACTTCCCACAAGTTAGTGGTGTTTCGTATACCACCCCCGTCGCACACCGAGTGTAAGGGTTGGCATGCTTGACTTGGCAGCCTGTCTTTGAGGCGCCCATGATGCGGGGGCACAGTTGGGCCAGCTTGTTAGGTGCGGAAAAAACCACAGGTACATCGTACCTGTGAGCCACCTTTTTCAAATTGTGGCTGACCTTATGCAAGTAAGGCACAACAACCGGCCGTTGGCCGCTCCGCTCACCAGCTGTAGCCGCGTTTTCCCGCGCCCCTGCTTTTAGCTTGGGGTGCAGAGATCCTGCCACAGATGCATTTATCCCTTAAATTTATCAGTTTTGCTGCGAAGTTGAATATGGCTAGGTGAAACCAAGGTAGCCCTTCCTGTGTATATATGTACGCAAGAACTGCTAACGTTTATGTGCCAAAGAAAGTGGGCAAGATATAGTCACCACTGGTTCACTGAATATGAAAAAAGGGGACACACGGTCGTCAAACGCCAATTAAACTTTCTGGACAGACGTAACTAATGATGAAGAAAGGCTTTAACGCGTCGACGGGAATAACCCCGTAATAAACACCGGGGCCGCACGTTTAAGGTTCGCTGGTTAACGATCGGTGCTGAGTTCTTGGGTGGGGATCTTTACCACATGTATTCGTATTATATCTGATTTACCCGAAATATACGTTAGGTGTAACATGAGGAATTGCGCATGCGGTCTCGGGGCACACCACACTGGCCGACTCGTCACGTCCTTGGTTAAAGTCTACACATATGCGCATTAATTGCAAATCAGTTCTGCGGAATCCCGCAAGGTGGCGGAATGGTTAAGAAAGGGAAAATAGACAACCACCCGTTTTGTAGCACGAAGCCACAAGGAAATCCACACGGATTTCTTAGAAATAAAGCCTCTTAGTTGCCGAAAAATTCGTCCTGGTCCGGGGATCGGACCCGGGACCAACGCATTTCCGGTGCGGTCGCTCTACCAATTCAGCCAACCAGGAAGCTAGCAATTGGCAGCGCGAGGGCGAATTCATCGACAACTCGAAGCAACTGGACACATATTGCGAATCAGTTCTGCGTAAACCCGCAATTGGGCGGTCGCTCAATTGGTAGAGCGACCGCCCCGGAAAGGCGTTGGTCCCGGGTTTGATCCCGGACCAGGACGAATTTTTCGGCAACTAAGAGGCTTTATCGCCGAGAAATCCATAGGGATTTCCTTGTGGCTTCGTGCTACAAACGGGTGGTTGTCTATTTTCCCTTTCATATGCGCATTAAGTATATGAATAATAATAATAATAATAATAATAATAATGTTTATTTGCCATCAGTACAAAAATAATGATGGAGGGGGCGGGAATAAAAGCGACAATCCGCTTGACGAAGTTCCCACTCCCGTACAGGTAACAGCAGCGAGGCACATAAAAAAAATACAGTTCTATGTATGTATTGAACAATATTGGTCTGCATTTAAACAAGCGCAGAAAGAAAAAAAAAGAAAAAAACACACACACAAAGAGCACTACCATTTGCTCCTAGAAAAGGAAAATTATACATACACTTATATATATATATACATATATACACATATATATACATGTATACACACATAAACATGCAGTTACACACAAAATACCCAATATACATAATCGCGTACATATCAGTTCAGTCATTCTAATAAAGGGAAAAATAGAATGAAATGTCACCTGTACGAGGATGTAAGTGAGTATGGGTCGTTATTCATTACTCTGCGCGAGAAATTTCCGTATTCCTGCGTTGTCGATTTCCGGCAAATTAATATGCGCGTCGATTAGCTGATTTAATATGAATGGTAACTGGTAGTGAAGCATATGCCGGCCATAGTTGGTGCGGGTAGCCGGTAAAATCCAGTGTGTTTTGTGACGGTGTGGGTAATGAGACTCAAACAACCTTAACGAGGCAAGACTGCATAAGCTGTCCTGGCGTTTTTTTAACTCTGCTTTATACCTGCGTAGTAGTCTGTAGTGGTAGAAGTTAAATATGTTAAGAATGTCAAATTGAACAAAAAGATGTCTTGTTGTATGTCCGTAAGGCAATCCATAAACTACCCTTAGTAGCCGTTTTTGTACGATTAATATTTTTTGTAGATTTGATTTAGTGGTCGTGGCCCATACAAGTGTACAGTAATTTAGATAACGCGAGATTCAGATACGACGTTGCCTCAGCCTCTTAAGTGGAACAAGTGGCAAAGCACGCCATTCGGCAACTGGAACGAATCGTTGCTTTAGGGTAAATATGACTTGTTCCACTTAACTAAGCAAAAACTAAACGAAAAACAGCTAATGTTCAGGATAAAGCGCGTGAATCAACCCAGTTCCACATAAGACCCATGTCTGTTACGGTTAACTCACCTCGAACACTGTGTTAAGTGGAACCTATGTGGAACAAAATTAAGATTGTATTAACGCGATAGTGTAACCGTTAGGGAGCATGTTTCGCAGAAATTCCGGTGTCGGCGTTGGCGTCGTTGAATATCAGCGAAAAATCAGCGGTGTCCGTGAGCGAAAATTCGAGATAGATGCAAATAAATAAATAACACAAAATGTTGGTTCGGGTGGTAATCCAACCCAAGAAGTGGCAAGCAGATTTTCTACCACAGAGCCCCGTTGGTGCTTGAACTCAGCGAATGTTATTCGCTTCCCCTCTTTTGTCCGGAGACAAAAAAAGGAATCATTTTTTTCCGCTTTCGTGCCGGAAAAATGGGCGCGTATTCAATGCGAACAACGTTATCACAGGGGTTACTTCTTTGCCGAGCAGCGCATCTAGCGCTACTAATAAAGCTCCTGCGGGCTTTTACCCTCCACATGTTCATCTTTTACAGCGAAAGCAGTTATGAGATCACTTCAGCGGCCGTTTTTGGCGCCGTAGTTGTCCGCCGCCGCCGCCGCCGCCGGTGTCCGTAACCAGTATCGCCCGAAATAAGAAAAAAAAAACGAAATAAGAAAAAAATTCCAGGATGGAACGAGGTTCGTACCTGGGCCCTCTGCGTGGGAGCCCAGTATTCAACCTCTGAGCCATGCCGGTTTTTTTTCTTTATTGCCGGTTTATTAACGTCACATGTACATCAATAACAGACACCACTTACAGTAATAATACGCAATGCTACAAGAATGTGTCAAGATAAAAAAATAATGAAATAAAATAACAAAAAATAAATTACGGGACTGGCTTTCTAAAATTCCTTAAGGTATGCCAGAGGTTCAACCCTGGCCAGCCAGTCAGGAATAAAGTCTTGTTGTTTGAGCACATCTATGTATTGAACAATGTTCTCGCAAAAAGCACACGTGCAGGTCGCCTGTCAGGGTCGCAGTGAAACCCCGCCATTCTCGCCCGCCATAAGCAGTGGAGGCCAAGAAGCATAATAAGGTCAAAAGGCATCCCATCCTCGTTTTCTATCTGCAAAAACCTGATTCCAAGTGGATGCAGAGGAAACTCTTTCTTCAGCGTTCTCTGTAAAACATCCCAGAAGTAGACCCCTTCCCAACAGTGCAAAAATACGTGATCTATTGTCTCCGGTTTCCTACAGATAAAACAATGAGAACCCCACGGCATGTAAAAACCCCGCTCTTCCAAGAATGTCCTATACAGGCTTCATGTCGGCAAGGAACCACATTAGGATATGCAATATAGCGTGGTAGAAGAGTAAAATAAGCACCAAGCGTCGCACAGCGCGAATTCTGTAGCCGCAAGAGAGCTTAACGGGCTCTAGAAACGCCGCTCTTCCAGCTTTCGCTGTGACTGTGCTGCGGTTTCAGTGCAGGCCTGGCGTTTTTGTCCCCTCCAAACCGCAGCGTATACATTAATCAAATATGCTGATCAGCTTACCCTCATTACCTCCTCTTTTATAATTAGCTCTCCATTACTGTTTAGCACTCCCTTCGAGATCACCGTAGTGATCAGCGCTTCCAGTATAGCTACCGATGTAGTATAGATATTCCGGAAGCAGTCGTTATGGAAGGGAAAAAATGATATTTGGAGCGAGTGTGATGCCAAGTAGCAAGCCGCGCGATATTAACCTGCATTGACTCCACTCTTGGATCATTCCGAACCTTTCAAAGTTGTTGTGTGGTAAGATGAAGTCAAGAAGTCACAGTTCGAGCTTAAGTCATATACAATCACTGAAATAGCTAGGAAACGGACGACGTAACGTAAAGAACAATGCGGGGAAATATTTAGTGCGTCTTTACGGGAGAGCGGTGCGCTTTCATGAGCTACACCAAAACACTTAACGGATTTCCACATTCAAGCGACAAGAGAAGTTTGCGCGGCGGTGTGACGGCGGTGGTGGAGGCGGTCACCAAGGTAGCTAATAAGGCTGCATCGGCATCTAGTTGCTACGACGTCGTCTTTTAACAAACTGCGAGGTAGCGAGTAGGACCACAGGAACAAAATACACGCAACGCGCTGAACGGTGTGTGTGTTTTGTTCCTCTGGTCCTGGTTATTTGCCAGCACCGCAATAAAACACAAAGACAAGGCAACCCTCTGTTGACGGTTCTTGCATGTGCGAAGAGACCTCACTCGCGGCTATCCTACTCTCGCTCACGCATAGGCTAGTGATGCAGAACTATCGATGGTACTATCGATACTATTGATAGCTGAGTCACTATCGAACTATTGATGGTGAAAAATACTATCGATAGCGCTATCGAGAGTACAAAATTCGATGGTACTATCGATTGTATAAAATCAACAGCGCGGACACACTGCAGAGTAAACTTGGTTCCCCGCTCTCATGGTACATGGGGGAGCCGGAGGAGCAGACTGAAGGGCAAGAAAGTTGACATGGTTGAGTTCTTCACCAGAGTGTTTTGCTGACACATGATCATAAAGTGAAACTGTTCAGCTGTAGTGGAAAGGAAGCCTTCACATGTGGTGGGACTGCGCGGCTTCAAGTTGATATTGCATGTTATGATTTCAAAAAAAATATCAAGAAGTTAATTGTAAGGTGTAACTGGTTGCTTTGGATACGAATTTATTGATGGATATATTCCGCCATTTTCACTGCGGAAATAATTAATTTCTCTGCCAAACATTGCTCATAAATTAAGCGAAGCTGGTAGTAGACTATGGCAAATATCTTCGCAATATGGCCGGCCAGCAGCCACATCATTATTCCCACGACTATCTATAGTATCGTCACGTGGTTGTGATGGTGAAAAATGCTGCATCAAGACTGGGAAATACGGAGCTCTTTATGTGGGTGAACTTGTGCCCAGAAAATGAAAGCTCATGATACAAGCGATACGTGCTGCGCACTGACAGCGGCGGGAGCAGTCGGCAGCCGTTGAGTTCTCTGATCATCGGTGGAACGCGTCGCCCTTTATACATCAGTCATCAAACCTTCCAGCGTTATTGCTGGCGCTCGCGTAAGCTCTCGAATAAACTTGAGTATTTGTGTCCAGCGCGTAATCTTAACACAATGATCTCAAAAAATTGTGAAGCTTCTCAAACATTACGGCGCGGTCTGCGTCAAACGTTGCTAAGAGTCTTTGTGGGTGAAACCAGAATGCGTCAAAACAAAGCAATGAACACGCGTAGCAGTAACATCGCTAGTAATATTGCGACGGTACTACCGATTGCACTATCGATAGTTTGTCGATAGTAGCACTATCGATAGTTTCAAAAAAAAAAAAAAACTACCGATACTATCGACAGTCAATTTACCGATAGTTCTGCATCACTAGCATAGGCCCAACGTCCTGGAGAAACGTCGGCTGCGCGCTATTCACAAAATAGCATTTCAAGAAACTACAAAAACTGGAAACTGAAATGGTTGGAATATATTCACCTTGTCGATCGTGCGACGCTTACAGAAAGAAAAGGTATTGTTGGTGAGAGGATGTGCGTCGTGCTCTTTTGTCTGATGCACAACAAGAACGAATGACGGAGTTCAGTCGGAAAACACGAAGAAAAAAAAATTTCTTCTCACAGTTTGGTATGAACATAAGGAACTACTTACAGAGCAAAGTGACAATTTTTACCAAGATAAATGTATACGCAAATATATAAAGCAGAAAGTAATCCGCTTTGACGAAGCAGTTTGATTGCGCAGTTCAAAACTGAACAAAATCGAAAACGGCGTCACAAAATTTGGCCTTGCTGACGGGGTCTTCGATGGGCGATGGGTTGGTGCTCGCTGTGGTACTCGTGAGAGGAGTGCCGAGGTTCTGGTGGGACAGTCCTTTAAGTGGCAGCGTACGACAGCTCATGACTGCGCTACCGCAGGCAGCACTTGTCCACGTTGCAACCGCGCTACAACCAAGCAGGCGTCCTGGCCCTCGACCGCGGCCAATACAATAGCTCTTTTGTGGCAGTGCACTCGAACTTCGTGCCCGGCGTCTTCCGAACTCGAGTCTACAAAACATTCCTTTAGCACTGCAGGCGGCTTCGCATTTTCTCCTCTTCTTTTCTCGTGTTTCTTTCAAAGACATTGCCTGCTGAACGTCGTGTTTCATTCGTTTTCGTCTTCCTAAAAAATGCATGAATTTTTCACAAGAACCTTTAAAAAAGAATGAACATAAAGATCAGCTATTGCGGTCACAGTGCTGCAATTTTGTGATACAAAAGAACTTAGCTCTTGTTTTTTTCATCCTCGGTTAGTATCTCAGTCACCACTTCGAAACCAACACGGTAATCGCACGAACGCACACGCATGCATGATAGGCACTCGTGGTCGACTCCACGCCCGGCGACCTTCAGCGACTCTGAGGAGCTCAGTTTTGTGGCTTTGACCGTTATTGTAGAACTCTGTAGAACGGCCACTCGAAGATGAGCCGTAAAGACACGCTGACTCTTTTAGAGTAGGTCCTCCACTGTCCCCGGACGTTGTAAAGCATTTCTTGCTGCGCGGAAGTTTTTAGTGGCGCCCTCGTCACGGTCGAGCTTCGGGCCACCTTATGGAGCACTTTCGAGTATATCCTCTCGCTTGCTCCCGGCGCCCTCGACAACTAGAAGTTATCACTTAGATATCATGTGGTGGCAACATATTTACCGTATGTATTTTATATATATATCTAACCCTTTTTTTCTTTATAGAGCAGAGCTTTCCTAGATGGAATAGCCGCTGTCAGTGTAGAAAGGAGTAGAAGGTCTTTCAGCTACCTCGTTGTTGTCATAGCTGTTTTGTAGGATCAAAACCAGGCTTTTTAGCAACATAACTCCACTTTATGTGCACATACATACGTAGTCATACACGCAGAGATGTACCAGTGGGACTTTCGCAACATAACTCGGGAGAACCAAAAGTGCAGAGCACCGCTCCTGCAACAAGAACGCCCGTGGGGAAAGGAGAGCCAGGTTATGACACCTTGGTTGCCCCTCCACGGTCGCCCCACAGCAGATCATGACAAATCAGTGACCGACCTGATTGGGCCAGCTGTAATTTCATCTGCCGATGCTTTCTTCTCTCTCTCTTGCTCTTTTAGATGCGAAGCATCTCTTGCTCAGGGGTATGTCCCGCGGCGTGGTAGTCATCACTCACACTAGGCATGCGCGACTCTCCTCCTTCCCTCTCTCCAACAGCTGCACGTTACTCTCTCCACTTCTCTACCAGTACCTGCTTGCGCTTCTCCTGCGTTCTCGCTTCTGCTCTCGCAGCGCGTGCGCTACTCTCCTCTTCTAGTCTCCTCTCCTTCATGCCGAAATTCTCTCCTGCGCAACGCCGCGATGAGCGCCAGCGCATGAGCGTCCCCTCCCCTGTTCTCTCCTCTCCTACGCTGCTTCCCTCTCGCGGGCCTGTCGACCGCGTTCGAAATTCTCTCCTGCGCAGCGCCGCGATGAGCGCCAGCGCATGCGCGTCCGCTCCGCCTCTCTCTCCTCTCCTACGCTACCTCCCTCTCGCGCGCCTGTCAACCGCGTTCCCGCTCGCCCTGTGAGAAATAATGGCCAGGCTAGAGGGATGACACGACGCGCGTAGTGTGCCTCTTCGCGTTCCACGACGCAAGGTCGGTAGCATGCCCAATGAACGCCAACGGAACACGATCGTGCAAGTGCTCCGACTTCGCATCGCCTCATGGTCCCCTTTAGCGGGAGACGGTGTAATTTTTTTCTGCAGTCTTTCAGGCACCTGCATCAGAGAGGCGAGGAGAACCGCTGATAAATGGCATTACCGAGGTGTACTCCTGCACGCAATGGCTACGCCTTCCGGTTTTACTTAAAGGGACACTAAAGAGAAACAATAACTTAGTTTAGATTGATACAGTGTGCTCGAAGAACTCTTGTGTAGTTTATTTCACCACTATAGGTTTATTTTCGTGCCGAACTTTGTAATTCGTGACGTAAAAAATTTCAAAGAGCATTTAACGTATTTTGGCGCCACTGGCTCGACGAAATTTCCTCAAACTCATGTCAAGCCTCCGGCCCCCTCAGAGGACAATGTACTTCGATTTAACCGATTAGCAACTACGTAAGCCCAAGCAGGCGCCGTTAAAAATATGTGACGTCACGGCAAATCGTGCGGAAATTCCAAGGTGGTGTCGCTACCTGTATTTTCTTTTTGCGCGTTTTCTCGCTTATTAAGCGTCTTCTCGCAGCAAGCGTGGTGTTTTTGGTATCGTGGAAGACTACTTAACTGAGGCGAGAAAAGTCGTTTTGCTCCTTAGTGTCCCTTTAAGCAGCTTCGTGGATACCCATTCAGGCGTTCACTTGAGTGCCCGGTGGACGAGCGGGTCCATCACAACCCGCCCATGGTGATGCCGTCTCGCGGTCATCTGTGGGTCATCTGCCGCTACAGAAAAGTAAGTATTAAGGCGTTGGGCAAATATTCAATTTCCCTTATCTTTAGGTATTTTCAGATAGATATCTGGAAATACCCTGTATATTTCCAGCGTCCCGCCTTGCCGCGTGACAATTCTTGCTGGAGTGTTTCCTTCTCCAGTTGTAGTGTTTTAGTTTAGCTCGATCGGCTGCAAGTACAGACGCCACATCAGTGTACGTCCATCGTGGAACCGCGCATCTGTGGTTATCTTAAATTTTACTCTTCAATGAGACCAGGATAAGCTTATCAACTTGTACGGCGATATGGGACAAGTGGGAAACCATAGCAGAAATCATCGTCTTTGGTGGTGCGTTCGTACAAATCGTCGAAGTCATACCGATAGGGATATATATGACATATAATCTTGTGCAATCAAGTTAATTGAACACAGGTGTAGTGAATCGACTAAATTTCTAAGGGACATTTGCGTGCTTGTGAACTTTCAAGTGAATTTTGAGAACTTTTGCGCGGATGTCAAAATGAAGACGGTGGAGAAGAGAAGGTGAGCCAGGGGCAGGTGGCACGCGCGGCGGCGGCATGACAAGATAACGAGGAAAAACAAGAAAAGAAGACACGGGGGCGCATGGAAGAAGATCCTCTGAGCGCGCAGAGGATCAAGCCGGTGGAAGGACACGCCCGACCAGGGCGCTGCCCGTGGAGCTCCTCCTGCCTGTTCCTGGTGAGGCCCTGGAGCCGAGGTGCCTGCCTCGTGCTACAGATACCGGGCGTGGCTCCTGCTGTGTCGGCGTGCTGGACAGGGACAACCGGTTCCTCATCGCCGCCGTCACCTGGGACGTCAGAAGGCCGTGTTAGGATACGAGGCATAGCAGAGGCCTTGTCTTCGTACCGAGGCCGCACGCGGGACGTGTGCCACATACGTGACTTGGCTCGCCTACGACAAGGGTCGTCGCAGCGCGAGAAGACTGACGCCCCTAGAAGACGTCATCGTGGGCGAACCCGTGAGACCGTCTTTGTTCCCTAGGTTGAACATTCCGCCATTAGGACTTTGAGTTTAGTTTGTGTGTTTAACTCCGTGTATGCTTGTATTCTGTGATTGTCCCTCTAGTGTCTTTTGTATTGGTACATGTTTCGAGCTCATTCGTGCGTCTTCTCTCGTTCATTCTGTTAGCCACGCACATGCACACGTGAAGAACCACACTCTCGTTACAACAGGAAATACTTGAGCGCCTTCAGCAGCAGACTTTGGTTGAGAAACGACGGTCCTGCAGTTAGTACATCTTATCTACAGTTGCACGATAACGCGATGCTAAATTCAGTTACGCTCTTACTCGCAGTCTTGAATCCAACTACATATAACCAACATTTGATATACAGTGCTGGTATCACTTCATGTTTACGCCGCAAACGCCTTCAATAGAATTTACGAACATGGCAACTAGGCTGTGACATTGTAATGACGATTATAAAGAGAACCGTAATAAAGGAAATCTCAATTTCGTGCGGCAAGCAAGTAATCTGCGGCCTAATCGCAACGACTAAGGCGTTCACATTCATCTTTCATACCATCTCAGTCTGCGCGTCAAGTCAATGCGCTTAATCTTGACTTGTAGCTCTTCATCGTAAACTAATCGCTCTTGTTACCTTTTTATGGCAGCTCTTTGAAAGTATTTAAGGCATATTAGCATCTCAAGCGTATTCTTAGTCGTAGTGGCTCGCGTGAAAAAATGTGACGAGTGTCTTGATCGGGTTACGTATTATTCTACCGAGTAGTTTCTGTTTCACTCCTCGCGGAGGGAAGCACAGCTTTGTTTTTCTTTTCTTCAGACGGATAAGCGTCGGCGAGCCGAAAAGGTGGGGTCATCTTTTCGGTGAAGATTTGCGACGTTGTCATTCGGGAGCTCAACCTGTGTCCAGCAAAACTGTCTTGCCCTTTCATTGAGGAAGATGCTTGTGAAGGATTCCGGGAATGTGGAAGGGAAACGATCCCAAGTTCTAAGTATGGACACCTCGTTCCTTAACCAGGTCTTTCCGGCGCCTTTTAGGTAGAAATAGACGTGACGGGGCTTCTCCTTCAAGGTTTTCGAAGGACGATCCGCTGAAGTTGGGCGATGAGCTGGGCTTCAGCATTACTATCGCTGCAAACTACTCTGCGTCCGTCTTCGTGGCTGTGTCTCATGGGGTAGGTGTCAGTAGTGCAGGTTTGATCCTTGCAGCCAGATGCTAGCTTGATCTTGCACGATTGCGTGGGTTCACGGCGTGGGCTCGGTTCTCAACTTGTCGTGAGCATCCAGAGCTGAACAGACAGACACCTTCACCAGATGTCATGTAGTTGTAGCCGTGAAGACGGCAGCAGTCAAACCGGTAAAGATTGAATCCTTCCATGGGCAAAACCTCTGCTGAGCAACGAAAGTAACACTCACAGAAAATAGCGCTGAACACAGCGCTGTGTCCACATGCCTAATAGTACAGTTTAGCTTCATCGCTGGTGCTCGCGTAAGTTCCAGAGTGCACTCAACTGAACACTTCTTTATGCAGTCTCAGCAGAACACACGGAAACATACCGGAACGTTACCGGACGTTCAGGCACGGCCTCTGCCGAGCGATAACACGCGTAAGAAACCGAGTTGCCATCGAAAAGGAAAACACGTACGCGTGCCGATAAGGTCCTTCTTGCGTGAGGAATAAACTCTGCGTTTTAGGCGTAGTTCGCACGTTTAAAAGAGGCTATATGGCCATAGCCTTTTTAAGTGGCTATAACTGCTTTCATTCGCCTCTTTTAAATGCGAAGCATTTCTTAGCGAACCTCTCGCACTTTGAGCGTTTCTATCTACGTATCTATCTATCTATCTAGCCGCCTACGTCGGGATGCTCTCATGATCGCCTCCTTAACTTGGCGTGGACCAGAATTCGCATAGGAGGGTAAGAAGATTTGACGAATATGGCTGTGAGGTAATGACATGAATAATGTGAACATCCTGTCGCGTACGTCGTCAAACCCTTTCCTCCGGACACGTGTGGCTCATACCCGTTTACCACGGGCCGCGGTGCACGGGTATGCGCCACAGCTGATTGGCTGTTTATATCTACCCAGGAACGGTGAGAACAGACAATAAATGCGAGAGCGTTAAGAAAAACATACATCGGCAGCATTTACGCAACGAATGGAAATAATGAAAATTGGGATCCCAGCAGGAATCGAACCCAAGCATTCTGCGTGGCAATCAGGTATTCTACCACAGAGCCACGCCAGGTCTATAAACTGGTTTGGAAAAAACAGCCTATGCAGGCGTAACGTCGGTACAACATCAGTTGTGCTGTGGTGATTGCTATGTAACTTTATAAGAAAGCAATAAACACTACATGATACCCCTACGATACAGGCATCATATAAGATTGACATACAACCGCTTTGTAGACGAGGCTACGTAGGCCACATACGCCCAGGTAGTGTACGAAAACGACAAGCGCCATCCACTGATGTTGGTCTACGTAGCACTATCCAGGCCTACCAGCCTCGATGGCCCTTACCTCACCAACGCGAAGGGTGACTTGAGATTCCGACATGACGCCTGCTCTATCGAGACAATTTGTCGACGAAATGACCGAGGTATTGATTTCCAACAGCTGCACTATACCTCATACTTCACTACACATGAACCCCTCTTCACCGCGATCACGACCTGATCCGATAACACGTCATGACCAGCTGCCGGTGCTCCCTGATCACGGGGATGATGACCTTTTTAAGAACTGTAAAGAAGTTCTTCCACACATGCACACGGGTCGTGAAACGTGCGTGCGTTCTCCATGATAAAGAACAATTATAAAGCACCGCGTATCAGCTTACTGCTTCAAGTGTTGGTATTACCAACGTTGCCGTTGGCAGCGTTACCCAACCGAAACAACTGGTTATATAACACATATGCAGCTCTTCAACATATATGTGTGCGTATAAAAGTTATACAAATATTTAGCGTCCTTTTATAACGTTTCGTTCAGTAAAAAAATATTTACGCCACAGTCACCTTCCCGCTGAATGCTTCGCATAACATCGACTGCCATGGTACGTGGGATCTGCCGAATTTTTTTTACTTTTTTTTTCTCTTTGGTCTCGAGTTGTGCGGTGACTCTAGAAGTCGTAAAGTTTACGCGACTGAAAATGAACGACAAGTGATTAATGGTTTTGTCGGCTGCCCTCCGAAACCCCAATAAATGGATCCCGATTATGCAGCCATTTGGTCACTTGGGCGTTTTTTTATCATTATTTCAAATGTGCCTCAGTTTTGAGTAATTATAGTAGTCTGCAATATCTGCGAAGATTGATGAATTAAAATAACGAACAGGTTTGACGCACTGCGTTTTTTGCCTTGGAAACAGTGCAGACTTGTCGCACTGCATTGTTTCTTTTTCCGCGTCAGCTGCTATGGGATCACAACAGCCGATTTTCGTGGATGGTTGTCCGCCGCCGCCGCCGTTGTCCGTAACCACTATTGCATGAAAAAAGAAAAACATTCATTAAAAATATCGAGGATCGGATAAAATTCGAACTCAGGCCTACTGCGTGGCAGTCGAGTATTCTGCTAAAGAGCCGCGCCGGAGCTTGAAACTCCTCGCAAAAAGACACGGTACAGGCGGGCTAGGAATAACGTTAAAATATGCAATATGGCATGGTAAAAGAAGCAGGCGTCACACAATGCGAATTGCGCAACGAGTGAGTCGTTGAATGATTTAACCCATTACAAAGGGCTCAGCCTTAATTCTTCATCATCATCAGCCACATCATAAACAAAGTCCACATAATGTTTTCCAGATGTGTTGCAGGTGCATCGCTTCTCCGCAGAATGAGTAATAATGCCATAGTGGGTGCTTACCCACTTCTCAAAATTTATAATGATTTATGGCGTAGTGGGTACCTTGCAAGTGTACTTGTAGTAGTTGCCCCAAGGGAGTTTACGGCATGCTCTAGAAATCTAGGCGACAAGACAAGACAAGACGCCGCTCTTCCAGCTTTTGGCCCGACTGTGCTTTTAAATGCTATGGAATCATACCACCATGTACCATGGCCATGGAACTGCTGCGATCGCTTAGGATTCGCCAGTGATTTGTACTGTAAGCGTCGTTGTATCTCATATTTCTCTTCATTTCCTCTGCCTTACATCTCGGGCCTCCAGCCTACGAAAAATACCGCAATATTTACGCTCAGAGAACCCGCCTTGGCCCATCGTGTTCACTAGTGCGCGTTCCGCTTTCACGCATTTGTCATTTCCAGCGGCTTATCTGTCGACACGTGGCGACTCGGAATCGAAATCGAGCTAGTTTCCCGGAAATCAGAGAGTCGTTCTTTCTCCTGGTTCCCATGGGACACAACTTACGACGCATCGTCCTACTTTGGTGTTCTTTACTTTGTTCCTGTTGTATTGTTCTGTCTTCAGCTAAATCTACTGCTTCTTAGCGGTGAGGTTTATATTTCCCAGATACTGCAAAACATCGTAACGGCGTGTAGTGTGCAAGGTGTTATTTAAGATGCTTTTGAAATTGTCAGCTCAATGAGTTGTAAACTGTATGTTATACGTATGCCTGAGCCCCCACTTTTGGTTGTGGTAAGCACCGACAGCGCACTTGCGAATCAACAACTGAGGAAAGACTTCCAGCAGTCAAGTACCTATATCGCGATTTTTAATGACGAATACCTCGCTTCCCCAGCGAATATCGTATTCCATGCCCCACCACGACGCTTGGTAGGCTCTTGCGTGGAAGCTGTTTTATTGCCTTCATGTCAGCATTGCTAGAAAGGCCACAGTTGAGCAGGGGATCTATACCATGAAGCTATTTCGTTCTGCGTTTATTCCATTCTTCCGAACGTCGTGCTTACATCGCCGCCGACGCAAGCGCTGGCGGGAACCAGCAATTCCTTTATGACAAACCCAATGAAACACTCCGTCTGTTTAAAAGAACTTTCCCCTTCAAAAGCGAATAGCGTTGCCTGCTCTAGCCAACGGCCTAGTGTTTCAGTTGTGCCGAAATCGCGGGGCTAAGCAGAAACACCGGAGAATGAAGGTTCAGCGAGCATATTCAATCAATCTACTTTTCATTCATGCAATGGCTGAAAATCGACAGCATTGTATTTAATCGCCTTTTTTATAATATTTATTCTACGTAAATAAATCCGTACCTTCCTGTAGTGTTGCTTCCAAAGTAACCTGTGGGCCGCCATAATCTAAACCGTTCGGAACTGTCCGGGAATTCCGAAAAACATGACGTGTGTTTTAGGCATATTAGAGTAGTTAGTTCGTACAAAATTTTGACCTCGTGTTAGGGTTTTGTGACGTCCCGTGACAGACAAGTGCTTTAAGCGCCCACCGAAAATTTCTGACCAACATCGAAAATGTTGTGGCGAAAGCATGCAGCATTTAAAACAATTTTTAGCAGCGAAGCTGTTGAAGCTGGCAGTAAGACGTCTGTTACAAAGCACCCCTGCTGCGCAGTTGCTAAAAATAGCCAAGTCGCCGCCGAGCCATCGCCATTGCAACCGCCATAGTTTCTTACACCATGGCTCAGGGACAGCGATTTCAACACATACAGAGTGGCAAGCTTTGAGCGTGAATTTTGTACTTTGAGAGTTTCTATCTATCTATCTATCTATCTATCTATCTATCTACTACTATCTATCTATCTATCATCGATCTATCTATCTATCTATCTATCTATCTATCTATCTATCTATCTATCTATCTATCTATCTATCTATCTATCTATCTATCTATCTATCTATCTATCTATCTATCTATCTATCTATCTATCTATCTATCTATCTATCTATCTATCTATCTATCTATCTATCTATCTATCTATCTATCTATCTATCTATCTATCTATCTATCTATCTATCTATCTATCTATCTATCTATCTATCTATCTATCTATCTATCTATCTATCTATCTATCTATCCATCCATCCATCCATCCATCTATCTATCTATCTATCTATCTATCTATCTATCTATCTATCTATCTATCTATCTATCTATCTATCTATCTATCTATCTATCTATCTATCTACGTCTGGGTGCTCCCATGATCGCCTCCTTAACTTGGTGTAGACCAAAATCGGCATGGTAGGGTAAGAGGATTTGACGAATATGACTGTCGGGTCATGACATGAATAACGTGAAAATCTTGTCGCGTACGTCGTCAAACCCTTTCCTCCAGACACGTGTGGCACATACCCGTTTGCAACGGGCCGCGTTGTATGAGTATGCGCCACAGGTCATTGACAGTTTATATCTACCCAGGAACGGCGAGAACGAACATTGGTAATTTAAATGAGAGAGCTCTAAGAAAAACCGACATCGGCAATGTTGACCCGACGAATGGAAAGTTTGAGAATTAGGATCCCAGCAGGAAGTGAACCCAACTATTCTGCGTGGCAATCAGGTGTTCTACCACGGAGTCACGCCAGGTCTATAAACTGGTTTGGAAAAACTGCCTATGCAGGCGTCGTGTCGGCGCAACGTCAATTGTGTTTGTGGTGTTGGATATAAACACCACAAACACTACATATGTACTCCTACGATACAGGCGTTATATAAGATTAAAATCTGTGGTTCCAGTGTTCGCTCCGCTTTTATAGCAGTGTAATAAGCATTACATTTGTATTCCTGTGATTCAGCAAACTATATTGAAGCATTGTTCGACACCGGTGGAATACATTAACGAAAGGTACGTGTGATATTCAAATGATTGCACCATGAATTTCACTTAGTTTTGATAATACTGACGTATGTACTCTAACGTGAGGGCTGACGTTACGTCGCACCAAAAGTTACCCTTTAAACGCCAGTGTTGTCAACGTGCCTGGTAAGCACACGATGTGCACATAGCATACACTTACAAAAACACATCGATCCACCTTGTAACGCTTGGCTCAAAGCCATAAAGTACAGCATAGAAATACTCGCTGACTGCTTCGCATGAAACCGATTCCCAAAACGAGTGGGATCTGCCGAATTTTTATGTCCCTCTTCGTTATTACTCATAGCCATGGACGACAATCCTGCTGATGCGGCAATCGTCGAGTAAACCGGGCGTCTGACATAGAATAAAGCAGACCTTAGAAACCGCGGGTCGGGGAAAGAACTGTATGAAGTAGTTGATATCCTACTGCGTTCATTCCCATTACTGAATGCCTTGGACATCCCAGCGTCGAAATCATTACTGAAGTCATCAGCGTAGCGTGATAGGAGAGAAAACCATAAAACCACGTGATGTAAAAGAAGTACTATGTTGCGGCTTTTTTATTACACGCCCGGTGATCATTGCATCAACGTCGTTTTTGTCCGTGATGCGACCACAACCGACGAGATGGGCCTCACGAAAAGATTTTAGAGACGACCAACGCTGGGGTGGTGACGATGCAAAATAATAATATATATATGGTATTACAATCCACGAAGGAGATGAGCTATCTATTAAGGCATGCCACTGGAGTCGATAATTTCAAGAGAATTCACAAGGAAAGCACCAACCGCTCCCCTTAGGTGTGTTCTTATATCCGCACAGACAGAAGCATGACTATGTTTGACAAATTAAGTTCCTCGTCTACACAGCTTGGTACGAAAATGTCATACGGAAAACCATATTTTACAGAAGGCCTGCCGACAGCCATAGATACTGTACTTGTCATCGCCTCTGTGGTCGTAAACGAAGAAACCTTCAAGGGGATGTGACCGATTTCTAATGCAAGCGGTGGTTAAGTCAACCATTAAACCATGTAATGCTAACACGGCTGAAAAAAGAGATAAGTAACTGCCAGAACGGCATCAAACCGGCCTACAAACATGTGTGTAAAGTCTAAATATAGCTTCAAACAGAAATCACACGGTATAATCCAACCAACAGCTTTGCGCTCGCCTATTTCGTACTCGAAATGCAAATATATCAGGCTCCACACATGAATACGTTTAATACTCTGCCATGGAAAAAAGGAATGCGCCATGTACTATAGCAGTTGCGAAGCTTTAAATGGCAACCTATCCTTACTGCAGAATGTTTAAAGCATGAAAAAGTATATCACCTGTATAATATCATTGTTTGGAGAAACATTGCAAGCATTACAATTATGCGGTAGCTAAATGCCCTTGAATTGATACGTTTAGTAAGTTCTTTCAGGCCAGCCTGAATACTTTAAAGCTTAATAAGGTACTCGAATGCTCACTGTTCCTCAAGCATCCTATCAGCAGAATATTTTAACTGACGCTCGCAGATACTACACGCACCTAAATACTTACGCAGTGAGAGAACTGCCTCTTTCGTAGCTCCCATGGTAGATAATCGGACGCGTAATTATAAGGATGTGCTAGAGTGCTTATTTGGGCCGGTTGGTGCATGTTCAACGATACGAGAGAAAAGCGCGAAATACGGGACAGTGACTGAGATGGACCAAGGCGCTTGGTCCGCCTCATTCACTGTCACGTGTTTCGCGCTGTTTTGTCGTATCGTTGATCTAAGGATGTGGTTTGGAATCTCACCACCAAAATGCTGCTTTTTCGTCAGCTTTCTTTGATTTCAGTTGATCGCATGTTTACTGTACAACATTTAAAAAAATAATGTCCAATATGCTTTTTATAAAAGATTTCTCCGTTGGATGGATTTGGTTGTGTCAAACAAATTAAAGAGCGCCTAGAAAAAAATTCCTTTTCGTTCTTTCAACTAAATAATATTACCTGCAATAAGCATCTCACATAAGTCGCCAAGCAAGTACAAAAATCTGGGGCACAACAATGTAATAGGCCTCATAACACTTTCGATAAAATTAAAGTGGTTACTCGGCAGCAACTCACGCTCTCGAAATGAACTGCAAAGAGAGAGCCGCATTCCATTCGTAAGTTTAGTTCATTAAACAGCTATGATTGACAACAAAGAAACTGTTCAATTCGTTTAACAGTACAGCCAGAAACGTAGCTGGGTGATTCCACGTAAGATCGAACAAACGATGGCTGGTCGACCTCTTAAACTTATTTCAAAATTTTATATATTATTGCCTGATGAGTGGAAAGAAGACATCCGCAAATTGTTTTGCCGCCAAAAATTTTTTTGAAGCACAGGAAATCAATAATGACGAAGAGGTCGAGTGGAGCGTTCATCCGCTCTGCTGTTTTGGCCACCTTTCGTTATGAATTGCACAAAATATATAAAAGTTAGGTAGCTGGAATTTCTTTAACTAAATATGTGCATCTTTTTGCTTCTGCTCAGGTATTTTTAGTTTTTATATGTAGCGTAGATAGTTTTATAAGAAACCTCAAATTTGACCAAGGAATCGTTATTTTCTTCACTTTGAAGGTCTTTATCTCAAAAATGCCTTGTAGCAGAGTGACAAAAATTCCTCATTACGTTCTTCGCATACTTATCTACCAAACTGCCGAATGTTATATTTACATAACTTTTCAGTAAAGAGATACAATCGGGCCAACTTCAAGAAAGCACCGAACAATGGAAACGTCTGACGACAACTAAAAAAAAACTCTACTTTTTATATTTCTTAAACTTTGTCAACTTATTCTCATCCACATCTGCTTTCACAATCATTGAAAACATATTGCATAATTTCGTTATAGTGCCGTTATAGTTAATTTCGGATAGTGCCGGACTGCACTCGCTGGTAAAAGAGATTGATGGTGATGACTAGAGACCGGATATTAGGCAAATGCCTAATAATAATATCTGGGGTTTAACGTCCCAAAACCACCATATGATTATGAGAGACGCCGTAGTGGAGGGCTCCGGAAATTTCGACCACCGGGGGTTCTTTAACGTGCACCTAAATCTAAGTGCACGGGCCTCAAACATTTTCGCCTCCATCGAAAATGCAGCCGCCGCGGCCGGGACTCGATCCCGCGACATTCGGGTCAGCAGTCGAGCGCCATAACCACTGGACCACCGCGTCGGGGCTAGGCAAATGCCTATATTGTTCCTTGCGCTCCTATTGAGTCATTTTGATATATGAGCATGAATTACAGGTTAAGCAGGGCTTTTATTCTGTTTTTATAGTGCCTATAAATGCCTATTTTTGGCGTTCGTGCCTAAATGCTTACAAATGCCTATAAATCCCTTTTTTTTTTCAAAAAAAATGGCGCTTATAGGAACACTATTTAGACACACGTTTCACTCCCAAGTGCAGTTTGATATCGTTATTCATGTTACCGCGCAACATTGACTGTTCGGAACTACGGGGTTCAACCTAGTCGTCAAGTTCAACCAACTCCCGGAGACAACCGCTAGTAGCAGTGAAGTGGGACACGCAAGCGAGCATTCGCCGCCGCGCTAACATTTCTGCTTCGGCGCCGCGTTAACAATTCTGCTTGGCAGAATTGCACGACTGTGTTCAACTGCTCGCGCCTTTCCGCCATCTTAACCAATAATATTTTTGTTTTCCTGTCGTAGATGGAGGTCACGTATGTCTTCGTCTGAAATTATTTGCATTCATGTGAAAATTTATTTCGTCTATATTGACGATATTGGGTCTAACACGTTGTTTTGCCTGCCTATTTTGGCGCCTAAAACGAGCTCTTTTAATGCCTAAAAATCCGGCCTTTAATGATGACTATATCATATTAGATCTCTGTCTTGCTTTACCGCGGCAGGATTCCTAAATAAATATTTGAGTTTGTTACGGTTTTGTCATTGCATGTCAGCACTGTCCCGATTGCCGCTCTTCCTGGTCATGCCGGACAACGCCGATGAGCGACCCTCAGGAAAATCTGCTGAACACTTTGAGGTGTACGCTGACGACTAAGTGTATGAAAAACAGGCACTGGTCATGAACACAAAACACGAAGCTGAGACAGGAAGAAGCCTCAACACATAAGGAAATGAACTGGTGATGCTTTAACAGCGAAGGTGTATAGACTAGCGGTAATTTGTGCTCGGTCGTATAAAACTACCATCATCATGGACCGGCTCGCGCTCTCTTCATCCTCTTTACAGTAAATCTATTTAGGTTATCGGTAACTGGTGCTCCGTCGTGCAAAACTCCCGAGGTGGTTATTCGCCACACCAATTAGGCAAGCCCCACTGCCATGTACAGCAGGCGCGAATGTGAAACGAAAAAAAAAAGACATGAAAAACAGAGAAAGAAGAGACAGACAGAGAAAGCATTGGAAAGGAAGAGGAATTGAAAAATAGAGGGAAATAGAAGGAATAGAGAGATAAAAAGATAACAATACAGAAGATCTTGGACATAGAGAGAAAGAAAGAGAGCAACAGAAAGATAGACAAAAAAAAAAAAACGCCCCGCCACGGTGGTCTAGTGGTTATGGCGCTCGACTGCTGACCCGAAGGTCGCGGGATCGAATCCCGGCCGCGGCGGCTGCATTTTCGATGGAGGCGAAAATGTCTGAGGCCCGTGTACTTAGATTTAGGTGCACGTTAAAGAACCCCAGGTGGTCAAAATTTCCGGAGCCCTCCACTACGGCGTCTCTCATAATCATATCGTGGTTTTGGGACGTTAAACCCCAGATATTATTATTATTAGACAAAAAAAAGCGATTGAAAGAAAGAAGAAGAGAAAAATAGCGAGAAATAAAGGGAATAAGAACATAAAAGCATAGAAAGACAGAGAAAGGCATAGGAATAGAGAAAAAAGCAGACTCAAGAAAGCGACAGAAACAAAAACAGAGCACGAGAGAAAGAGAAAGAAAGAGAGAAATAAAAAGAAACAAATATATAGAGAAAGAAGCAGATAAACAAAGAAAAGGAACAAAAAGAAGTCAATATATAAAGATCGAGAAAGAGCAAGAAAGGGAAAGAAAAATTAGAGGGCACTTGAGCCTCACCTTCAAGAGTAGAACGCGATAGCGTAATCGGGCCTCATACGCACCGCCTTCTCAAATGCTAGCCTCGTTTCTGTTCTTGGTGGATGCCTCAACCGTGCTGCAAGGGAACGAACGACTGTGCGCGTATTATTGTCCGTTTCAAACTATCCTAGATGCAAGTGCAGTTGTGAAGTGCCCACTACGCCACAATTATTCCTTTTGCGAATCAGCGAAGAGCCCACTACGCGTCCGTAAGGCAACACGCGAACCTACGCAGCTGTTCACTTTGTTGATGCTTTTGCAGCTGATGATGGTTAAATTTGTCTGAGCGCTTTGTTACGGGTGGGCCTTTATAACATCCACTCCTTGCGCAATTCACGTGTTTTGACGCCTGACCCGAGTGTGCGCTTGTACCACCCAATATTACATGCGTTAAGGTGACTCCTTCGACTACGTGACATTCAATAGTGTTTCTTTCCGACGCAGTACGAAGCCATAGCGTGGCTCGGTGGTGGAACGCCTGCTTGCTGCGCAGGCGGCTTGAGTTCGATTCTCATTCGCAATGAAGTTTTTTATGATTTGTTTTATTTGCATCTTTCTCGATTTTTCCATCACGGACAAGATGATGACGACACCGACACCGGCGCCGGAATTTCGGCGAAACGAACTCCAAGGTAAATGTAAATGGTAGCGAAGCTTCCATAGAAGCCCATACGTTCAGAAAATGGTTGCTCATCAGCTGCTCATGGGGCTTGGCGCCATCTGTGTGAGGAGGGAACACTTCCGGCGGAACAAAAAATAAAGCGGATGTGACGCAATATCTGGTAAAAAAGTGACGTCATTTTGTTGGCACTAGCGCGAAATTTGACCTCAAAATATTTTTCCTAGGCCCCTGATCACTAAGGACTCGCGCTACAGCGAGCCGGCAAGCCCTTGGCGAATGCGCTTGAAGCCAACGCTAGCTAAACTAGTATCGACCCGTGAATAAACAGCCGTGTTTAAGTGTACCGTCGTGGAATTCGCCTTGGTTTTACCAGGAAACTTTATTCTCTGAGCTTTTATTCTGCGTTCGTGTGATCTTCCACAGCGTGAATAACGTAGGCAGCAGCGTACATCTCATATTTGCAGCGTTGCTTATTTGCTTCGCACATGCGCAGGGGACTTAAAGAGCGCATTGCATGCGTGCTTCAGTTCTAACGAGAAGAAATGATGCCTGGTCACGCCAAAATAATGATATTTCAGTTTTATTCAATGGTCACAATAAAGCAATTTAACACACCCTACACAATGAGCGACAAATGTCATAAGTACAAAAGGTGCGTACACTACGTGCACTATGTTTTGCCTTTTGTTCCGATAAATTAACCTTACGTGTAACGTATCAAGACATGCGAATTGTAGCGATCGTAGCGCGACAGATAACTTAGCGATCTGCTCACCGATAACCGGAAATATAGTAGGCACCGCATGTTCACGAAGGAAACCGGGCAGCAGGAATACTGATCCATGAAAATCCAGCAAGCACACTACTCCGAACCGTTGCCCCGGTGTCTTATCTAGAAGAGAGGGCTCGCCAGGCGTACGCGTGTTGCTATTGCATCCTTGGAACACCACATCGTTTCCGCTAGTACCGAGGAAAGCGTTCGGCGTGAAATGTTAGCCGCCTCGTGCCGTTGTCCGTTGAACACCGTAGCCAACACGTTCACCAATGATGAAACGCACATCGCAACTTCGCGCACACAAAAATCAAATTCTCACCACAATAATTCACAGCACGCATGCAAGTGCGAAACACCAGCACACCTGAGGGGGTGTGTCGCCGCAGGACGAACTTTACGCGCGCCTTTCCGAACACTACAATGACTGCGTCGCAGAGCAATGGCATGTGTCATTCTTTAGAGGGCGCTAATAAGAAGATTTTTGATAATGCATATACATTTTCATGAATTCTTTGTACACTGGATCTAAATAAATGTTATTCTGAAATAAATCTCGGTCATAAAATATAAATATTATTTTGTTGTTGAATGAAATTAGGTTTTTTGTTATTAGTGTTTGTTCCCACCACACCTAGTCGCGCTTCAATCGCTACTCCCATAACTCCCCATGCTGATGTCGCTGACAATAGGATCTGAACCGCTTTTCGCCCGAAGCTTCGCGACCTATTTGGATAGACCTTGCGAACTCTTTAACGTTACTGCGTTAAAATTTGCGCCGGCGAATGCACTGTACCTCCATGTCTGCGTTGTTGATTTCTTTATTTGAGTTAAACTTTATTAAATTTAACTCAACGTGGGCGCAGGACGCGAGACGCCTCCGACAACGCGGCGTCCCGCGTCGTCGCCGCCGTCTCGCGTCCTGCGGCGTCGGGAACTAGTGGTACAAGAACTTATCATCACGTGATGACGTCGCAGATCGCAAAAACTTTTGACGTAACTTCTCGCGCCACGTCCTGTGACGTAACTACACATAATGCCGTTGTAGCTCCCTCCTTTGGGCGGCGAACAAAAGCGGTGAGCGCGCGACTTCGAGAGAAGAAAATAAAGACGGTGCTTCGCAGTGGCACGTAAAGCCACGTCATCATCATCATCATCATCACCACGGCTCGTGTTCCCTGCTGGCGTCCATTCTGGCTCAGCGGCCTCGCTCGTTCGCTCCTGTGGCATGAGCCTACACCGTCACCACATGACATCGTAGCTTGGTCAAAGTTGGGCTGATCACGGAGATCACGGTCTGATTTCGAGTGGTTATCAATCGTACAGTGACACATCGGACCTTTTTATTCTTTTCATTTGAATGTTTGTTTTCATCCCCAATCCTGCAACGTAATCTTTTCACCGTAGCCGTGGCCCAGTAGATAGGGCGTCCGCCTCGGCAAGGGTAGGTAGGTGGTTCGAAACCTGCCGCCGGACACACACCGGTTAAAAGGAGAAGTCGTCTCTCGACCCGGCACCCGGTTGTTTACGGGGTGCGTGAACGCCTGGGGAGAGAATCCGCCAACATTTCCTGCCACGCACTGCTGGGCTACCATTTTCGAACGCTAACCCGTGAGGGTGGTTATTGTGTCGGCCGTGTTGCCTGTATGGTTGTCCTCATTGAAATCAGGGCCGTCAGGTGCATGATTATGTACGTCCCTCGAAGAAAAAAGAAAGGAGGACCTTATTTTTAGGTCCGCAAGACCTAAAAATAAGGTCATCCTCTTTTTTTTATGATAACTGTATGCACACTGTATGAGTAATATAAAGAAATAGCCCGTTTTCACAGCTCCTATTAGGATAGCTATTTTGTCGTTTTTCTAGTTGAATATCGCTCTCCTCATAACGCACTAAGCTTGATCAAGTAATCAACAGTACATGAGTAGAATGGAAAGTTGGGCTGGCTGGAATGCATGCATGATTTATGCAGCGCCATGCTTTTCCTTTCTGTGTTTCCTTTCGTATTCGTATTTGGAGTTGCATCAATCATGAGTACATGAGTACATTGCAGAAAGGTTATATGGTTTCGTCATCTCAGGGCGAAATCAGCGAAAGTAATTAGGAGGTTGTCAGTTTTATTCAATGCCTCTGAGGCGGCAGCTTCATGTCTGCATAGGTAATTACAGGCCTGTCATATTTTGTTTAGGCTCACTCAAGTCTGTCGTCCTAGGCGGACATCCGTGCTCAATAATGGGATCAGGAGACTAGACGATCCTTTCTTTCTACGGCGAAAGTTTTTATAGGATAATAACAGTCAATTTTTGTGGCATACTTGCTCGCAGACGCCGACGCGAGTGTCTGTAACAGCTATCGCGCGCATTTAGAAGAAAAAGACAGGGTTCGTGCCGTATTGCAAACAACCCACTTTGCATGGCCGACGATTATTTTGCCTCAGAAGCACGGCGACGCTTCACACTACTTCGCACTATGAGCCTACGCAGACCACTACTTTTGTCTTGTTTCTGCAGGCTACTTAAAAGCACAAACACGTTTGGTAACCGTTTACATGAAACTACGATTTAATATTTTTGCAAGCACAGTGCATTTGCGAAACAAGCCATAGATAGGCTTGTATGAAGAGAAATCAAGGAGTGACCCGAAATTCTGAAATGCTTTAAATGCCGCCTTTTGAGAAAATAAGAAAATAAATATGGTGCTTTTGAGCGATATTGCTTTTTTTTTTTTTACTTGTTATGCCTCTCGCACTTGTTCAGCACGCCCTATGTTCTGTGACAACATATTGGTGACTGCATTCTTAGCTATACTCAGAACGTTCAACGTGTCCAGAAAGATTCAGCCCATATTCTTCAAAAGTGCGGAGTAAAGCGCGCGTATTCTATCTCGGTACTGAACGTATCATTGTGTATTCGTCATAAATATTTCACTCAGTCACGGGATGAATCACAACGGATGGCACTACTACTCGCGCTTACAGTACTTAGCCATGTTAATATGCAGCAGCATCTAAATACAAGACATCGTGAACGCGTATACACCATAACGGCGATCTATGTTTCCTTGTCAAAAACATGTCTGAGGGAGATTCAGTTGGAGAATGCGTCGAATACGTGAGCATACGTGATTTGCTAATACTTCCTGCCTGGTATGTCTCACATTGTATCATACTTATAAGGTTGGTATTCCGTCGTCTAAAACTAAATCATTATAAGCGTCCCACATGCCACGCGCCCCAAACGATTGGAATTGCCTACCCATATCGCTAGTAACCCTGTCAGGTCATGATGCATTTGTGATTTTGTTAACCAATGTTTTGTGATACCTTGTATTTTGCCTCTCAGCAGTCATCATTGCATAGTTAACATTGCACTGTTGCTTGTCGCATTTGTATTTAATTAGCTGGTATTGTATAATTCGAAACATTACACTGTTATTTTACCCAGTATGAATATTTCTTTTATAAACTCATGTTGTATTGCTGCTTGTGCTCCTCGTACTAGGAACAATAATGTATGGCCTCTTTGCACTTACGATATTCATTTTCATATTTTCACCACTCCCCTCTGTAATGGCTGTTGACCCTGATGATATTATATAGATAAATAAATAAATAAATAAATAAATAAATAAATAAATATCAGCCTCAGTACGAAAAGTGCTCGTCCACAGTAGGCTGTGCCTGAGGGAGTAAAACTTGAAGCCCACGTGGATATTATAAGATCTGTCATGTTTGCGTTTCGGTCCTACACATCCGTCGCCCTAGGGGGACTTCCACACAGAATATTAGGAGCTGCAGACAATTTCTTTTTTTGTTCCGAACGGAGAACCAGGCAGTCAACAGCTGTGACATTTTGACAAGCACTTTCTGGTCTCCGGGCGTCTTCGACGCTGAACGATGAGCCAGCCTGCATTATGTGTACCTCGCCGTTCTTGAAAGAAGTAAGGGTGCTCATCCATATACGCGGGAGGAATGAGTGTTGACATATAAACAAACTTATATGTCGCAAAGTGAGCCGGGGATGGGCCTAGAAGTTTCCAATGTAAATATTTATTGCGTGTAGTTCCTTTCTCGATGATTAACGTCCGTGTGCCCGGGTAATCCACCTTGAGAAACAGTCCTCGTATGGGGACATGACAAGCAAAAAAGCGACAGGAATTTATCTTTATTTTCACTACCACAGGGCTCAGAAAATGGGGACACGGTAGGAAGGGTATTCAATCTCGTAATATGTGAAAACAACCTCGTTTGAGGGCCGAAGCCAAAAAAAATTGTAACGGCGGGAAAACGCTCCGTTGTGCAGTGCAGCATCCTGGTCTTCTAAAGATATTCGTTTATTTAGAACTCATCACTTCATACAAGATAGCAATTATTGATATATAAAAAATGTAAGGATGACAATATGGTAGACACAACAAGACATGTTCAAATCAACGTAGCTGAAAATGCCCGGAAAGGGCAGTGCACTATTGAGTAACAAGGTGGGTGGTCTTGACAGCCTGCTGCTCCGAGAAATATTTTTACAGAAAATTCCCCCTAACTCCAAACTTCTCATGACTGCCTCAAATAAGAACGATCTATCTAAACTGGTCTCGTTAGCCGAAAACCTCATGGCGGTAGCTTCCACATCTATCGCGGCGTTCACAAGTGAACCGTCTCCACATGAGCAGCTTCAGGAGCTGAAGAACCTAATCTCACGTCTCGTGGACTCCGTGGACACACTCCATAGCGCGTCACGGTCAACCAGCCAGAGTGCTCCGCAGTCGCCTATGAAACGCCAAGAACTATGTTAGTACCATCGCACGTTCGGCAATGCTACACGCAAATGCGTGCCACCCGGTTACTCCCCGGGCAGGCGCTGACGGTGAACAGCGCTGGTGCTATACAAGAACGTCGCTCATCAGTCTTCTTCTTCACCGACCGTAAGAGCGGCTTCCACTTCCTCGTCGACATAGGCGCCGAAGTGAGTGCACTTCCAGCATCGCCAGTGGACCGCAAGCGAACGAACACAACTCCATCGCAAGGAGTACCAATACGGCCGTCGCCACGCAGGGAAATCGCTTCCTAACCATCAATTTCGGCCTGCAGAGAACGCTACGATGAATCTTCATAGTAGCCGACGCGAATTTCGCCATTGTCGGGGGGATTTTCTGCGCCACTTCAGACTCTTGACGTGCGCAACCGGAGGCTACAGGACACTGTGTCACAAAGCGATTAAAAAGCAAGCCTTCAAGACATACGCCGCTCAGCCCTACGCTGATCAAGCCAGCAGGCCCTCTTCGTTTCACTTCCATATTGAGCGAATTTTCAGGTCTGACACACCAGCCCCAAGTGAGATCACCAGTAAAACACAACGTGTTTCACCACATAACCATTACTGGACCATCGGTTCACGCTCGACCAAGCCGATTATCGCGATAACTGGAGGTGGCAGTTTTCGCAGGAATTCTACCATATGTTGGAGTTGGGCATCATCCAACCTTTTTCCAGTCCTTGGGAATGTCTCCTTCACATCGTTCCTAAGCGGTCATCCGGCGACTGGCGCCCTTGCGGGGACTATCGAGAGCTGAACAGCGTCACAACGCCCAACAGGAACCCCGTGCCACACATTCACGATATACTGGTAGGCCTGCATGGGGCCACAGTTTTTTTTTCGGAAATTGATCTCGTGCCGATCTACCACGAGATACCTGTGCCACCGGAAGACGTCCCCAGGACTGCTATCACTACACCCATTGGTTTATTCGAATTACTGCGCATTCGGCCTTCGCAACGCAGGTCGAATGTTTCAAAGGTTTATCGAGGGTGTTCTACGGGGCCTCAGTTTTTGTCAAGCCTACGATATGTTGGAGTTGGGCATCATCCAACCTTTTTCCAGTCCTTGGAAATCTCTCCTTCACATCGTTCCTAAGCGGTCATCCCGCGACTGGCGCCCTTGCGGGGACTATCGAGAGCTGAACAGCGTCACAACGCCCAACAGGAACCCCGTGGCACACATTCGCGATATACTGGTAGGCCTGCATGGGGCCACAGTTTTTTCGGAAATTGATCTCGTGCCGATCTACCACGAGATACCTGTGTCACCGGAAGACGTCCCCAGGACTGCTATCACTACACCCATTGGTTTATTCGAATTACTGCGCATTCGGCCTTCGCAACGCAGGTCGAACGTTTCAAAGGTTTATCGAGGGTGTTCTACGGGGCCTCAGTTTTTGTCAAGCCTACGATATGTTGGAGTTGGGCATCATCCAACCTTTTTCCAGTCCTTGGAAATCTCTCCTTCACATCGTTCCTAAGCGGTCATCCCGCGACTGGCGCCCTTGCGGGGACTATCGAGAGCTGAACAGCGTCACAACGCCCAACAGGAACCCCGTGCCACACATTCACGATATACTGGTAGGCCTGCATGGGGCCACAGTTTTTTTTTTCGGGAATTGATCTCGTGCCGATCTACCACGAGATACCTGTGCCACCGGAAGACGTCCCCAGGACTGCTATCACTACACCCATTGGTTTATTCGAATTACTGCGCATTCGGCCTTCGCAACGCAGGTCAAACGTTTCAAAGGTTTATCGAGGGTGTTCTACGGGGCCTCAGTTTTTGTCAAGCCTACGATATGTTGGAGTTGGGCATCATCCAACCTTTTTCCAGTCCTTGGAAATCTCTCCTTCACATCGTTCCTAAGCGGTCATCCCGCGACTGGCGCCCTTGCGGGGACTATCGAGAGCTGAACAGCGTCACAACGCCCAACAGGAACCCCGTGGCACACATTCGCGATATACTGGTAGGCCTGCATGGGGCCACAGTTTTTTCGGAAATTGATCTCGTGCCGATCTACCACGAGATACCTGTGTCACCGGAAGACGTCCCCAGGACTGCTATCACTACACCCATTGGTTTATTCGAATTACTGCGCATTCGGCCTTCGCAACGCAGGTCAAACGTTTCAAAGGTTTATCGAGGGTGTTCTACGGGGCCTCAATTTTTGTCAAGCCTACCTGGACACTTGCTTATCGCGAGCAACACCTCAGAAGAACATGAAGACCACCTGCGGATTGTTTATGGCGCCTATCTGAGCACGGCATTATCGTCAACGCGGCCAAGAGTGAACTTGGCGTGCCTGAGTTTTCATTTCTGGGCCATATGATTTCGAACTCGGTAGTACGGCCATATCCATCTAAAGTGCAGGCCATAGAAGGCTTTCCACTGCCAACCACGAAGCGTCAGATACGTGAATTTCTCGGATTGCTAAACTTCTACCGCCGCTTTGTGCCTAAATGCGCCCATATCATACAACCGCTTCACGGACTCCTCAAGGCAACGCAAGGTTCTTCAAATGATGTGACTCAGTGCGCTGAAGCGACAAGGGCTTTCAACCAAAGCAAGCAGGCCTTCGCAAATGCGGCTCTCCTGGCATACCCACGGCCAGGAATTCCCCAGTGTTTAAAGGTCGATGCCTCAGACATAGCTATTGGTGCCATGTTGTAACAGCTGAGCGACGGTACCTGGCACCCAACTGCATTCTTCTCGAAGAAGCTTGCACCTACTGAACGCCGCTACAGCACCTTCGGTCGTGAACTGCTACCCGTCTCCTCAAGTATGCGTAACTTCCGTCTTTTCTTTGAAGGTATCGAGTTCTTCATTTTAACCGACCATAAGCCGCTGACCCATGTATACTCTTCGCTCTGTGCGTTTGGACAGTGTAACGTGCACGGCCAGTGAACTTCGGCTGCTGGCATACATCTTCGAGTTCACGAGACAACCGCCACGTAAAAGGGAGCGACAACGTCGTTGCCGACGACCTGTCGCGGAGCGCTGTAAACGTCGTCAATGATCCAGAAGGATTTAACTTCGACGCGCTGGCGTCAGGGCCAATAGAAGACGAAGAGCTATAAAGCTTGCCAACAACAGAAACGGCCCTCGAGCTACAGTGGATGGGGTCAGGTGACCAGATTTGCTGTGACACCTCAACAGGGAGCCCACGCCCCTTCGTGCCTACCCATCTACGTCACCACATTTTTCTTTCTGTTCAAATCTGTCGCATCCCGCAATCAAAGCTACGCAAAAGTTGCTCACAGCAAGGATCATGTGGCAAGGTTTCAACCGAGACGCGCGTTGCTAAACAAGAGTATGCATACCGTGTCAGCGTGCCAAAATTCATCGACATACCAAGGTATATGTAAACTGGTAGCGTAACTTCCGTAGAAGCCCACGTGTCAAGCCGGTGGCTAGTTGTTGCAACAGTCGCCATCTATGTGAGGAGGGGACAAACACAATTAAAAAAAAAGAAAAAGATGACGTCACAACCGGAAGCGGAAATGACGTCACGTTTTAACGCGATGGGCGCGAAATTATGAAATTTTTTGACAGGGCGCCGCTTCTTACTTTTTTTATAGCTGCATGTTCTTTTTCTTATCACTATGACGGCTCCATAATGGAAGCCTGCAAGATAACGGGAAGACGAAAAAGACAGATTTGATAAATAAGGTGTATTTTATTGGCGAAATATTGCAGTTGAACAGGATATTACCCCAAAATATATAACACACAAATCAGAAGTAGGATAACAATTCAACGTGCACACTGTGATGGTGTAATGTGCGCCCAGGATCCGAAATAATTCAACCGGCAGTCAGGTGATTCTGTACACACAACACAGACTAACACAACCGATAACTCTGACGATTCACACACAACACACTACAGCATTCCTTATTTACATCCTAAACGTCCTACACGCCTCGCACACAAACTGTCCTACTCGCCGTTATGAACTGTTGCCGCTGCCGCGAGGTCGGTCGTCACCGGTACTCCTTGGGCAGTCAACAGTCACGCTGCCTTGACCGTGGCGAGGTGGTAGTGGTGGTGATGATGGCACTGCAGGCCGGTAGATCACCAGGCCACTGCAGCGCAGGTTAGCTGCCCGTCGCCAACATGAGCCGCGGCCACCTCGTGACACCACTCGGGCCCCAGGACCTCAGGCCAGGGACAGACTAGGCTGCCGGTCTCTGTGTCAGCACCGGGCACAGAGCGGGAATCAGGCTCACCAGGTCCACATGGCTGCCGGACGCCTGGTTAAGCGATGTCGCGACCCGAGCCGCCGACCAGCGGCTGCCGTTCCAACCGTGTCGCGCTCCAACTCCTCGAGTCGCACGCCCCGCTCGTGCTTCCTTTTCGTCGTCTTCCCCTCCAAGGCGTACCGCAGAGCAGAACTGTCGTTCCCTCTTCGCCCCGTCACGGCCACACAATCCACATCACACACACAAACCTTGCACACGCGTTGCTCTTGCATCCATAGACAGCGCAGCGTTTCTTCACGTGGCGTGGCGGACTCATCGTCCCGAAGGGCGACAGCACGCCGGCCGTGCGCTGGCAAAACACAGTCACTGAAACGGTTCCCGATGGCTGCGATGGGCTATATTACCTTCTGCCAAGTACCGCGACTAGAAAACAACGCTTATGCGAGGAAATCACCTACGGACGACAGGCACAAATCTACTGCGCAAAAACGAGCGACGCCATTTGCATCTCAAAATGCGCAAAACCGTTGGCCCATGTTACCAGACTGCCTGCATGTGCCCGCTGTTTCTGAAAATAAACGAAAAAAATTGGCCACTCAACCACATACCCAAGACTAAAGTTTGATTAAAGTAATCTACTAATTTAATTCGTGACAAATAAAATTAAAACTAATGAAAATAAACGCTTAATTAATTTTTTGTTTTCATTATTTGTCCCCCCCTCACCTAGTAGCGCTTTAATCGTCACGCGGGTGTTGATGTTTGTCGCAATAGGTTTCCGACCACTTTTCGTTCCGAGTTTCGCGACCTATTTAGATTGACCTTGGACATACTGTGACACAGTTGGCAAAGTTTGCGCCTCTAGATGCGCGCTTCGACCACGTACACCTCGAAATTGTCGGACATCTGCCGCCTTGCCAAGAGCATGCCTATTTACTGACGTGCATCGACAAAGTCACGCGCTGGGTGGAGGCCATACTCACAACAGATATCACTGGTGACACAGTTGTCCGCGTATTCTTGCACCACTGGGTTGCTCGTTTCGGTGCACCATCCATTATAACAACGGACCATGGAAGGCAGTTCAAATCATCAGTTTTCGCCAGCATTACATGTGTCATTGAGACTTCTCGCATAAGAACAACCGCTTACCACCTGATTAGCAGTGATGTTGTCGAGCGTTTCCACCGCCAGCTCAAGTCTGTTCTCGCTTCAACAGAAGAGCGCAGCTGGATGGAGGCACTGCCGCTCATTCACTTGGGAATCCGGGCAGCTGTCAAGACAGACATCGGCTGCAGCGCGGCCGAACTGGTCTAAGTAACGACACTATGCTTTCTAGGAGACTTCTTCACGGGCAGTTCAGAAGATGGTTGTGCAGCCACCGCAGCCTACGCACTTAGGCTATTAGATACAATGAGAAACCTTCGCTCTACGCCACCGCGATGGGCAGCGCCACGCGCGGTGTGCATACCATCCGAACTCGCTTCGTGCACACACGTGTTTCTGCGCCATGCCGCAGTTCATCGGCCACTCCAACTATTCTGAGTCTTCCGAGTGCTACGTCGAGGTAAGAAGCAGTTCACTATCGATGTGCGCGGTCGTCAAGATGTGGTATCACTCTGTAGGCTGAAGCCAGCGCATATTGAAGAAAAAGACACCATTTTACACGCACCGTCATCTGTGGCACCGCCATCCAAGGCTCTACTCGCTCAAACACGCCAAGTCACAAGGACACGCAGTGGACAAGTCTCCAAGGCGCCCCGTCGTATGGACTTGTGTGAACAATTTAAATCGTCCTATGAACGTTCACTAACTCATTAGGAGGGGAAGGGATGTGGCGGCCTCACGGGCGCACAGCAGCAGCTAGACACCCTTTCCCATCTTTGACTGTCGGCGAAATCTTATCGCTTTGTCTGCGGGAAAGGGAAGTTGTGTGAGGGTGCGCAATCAAGCCAGGGATGCGGCATGTTGTTGCTTAGTTTAGTTGTTGCTTGTTCTACTCGCACTTCTCGCTCCTGTCTGCTGATCTACAACCTAAACTACAACCGCACTCGCGTCCCGCACAACACCAGCTTTGCGCTCGGTGGACTATATATCAGGTTAATGAATCCTCCATGCGGGCTCGCGACGGACAGTTGAGAAGTGTACTAGGATGTCCGGCATGTCGAAATATCGGCAAACGTGGCCGAATTTCATCGGGTGGATGCAATGGACGAGAATTCCACGTACGTAGGTGTCGCTTTAAGCAAGTAGACACATCATGACGCTGTCTTTTTTTAGGATGCGGTTGTGGTGGGGGACAGATTCTGCGACGCTTGTTGAAGTGTTCAAAAAAACAAGGAGAGGTCGTAGCTTTGTCGTCTGCAGTCTTTGCTATCAAGTCATTTAGAGGCAGGAAAGCCCGTCTAGGCAATTTTTCAAGTGTAGCTTTCAAGTGTAGCCAGATGATTGCCAGGCATTTTTTCTCCGTGACGGTGCAATTGGTCTGGGCTTCAGTAAGCGTACGACTTGCATATGCCACGACATATTCCGGATCACAGGTTTGCGCTGCGCAAGGACAGCGTTGAGGCCAACACCGCTGGCGTCCGTATGTACCTCTGTAGGGGCCGTAGGGTCGCAGTGGCGTAGTATGAGAGACGACGTCAACAAACTACGGAGTTTTGCGAAAGCGTCGTCCGGAAGCGGCGGCCGAGAGAAGTTCGCCCGACATTGAAAAAAGAACGAAATTCTTCCAGCAGGCACAGAAGTTGGGAACGCTCGACCGACGTAAGGTTGTCAGCAATCGAGGAACCAAATACACCAGCGGGTTACGAATCAGATGTGGAAACAAGACCGAGGTACGGGAACTGGCGCAGTGCGTGTCACCCGGCGCGTCCATAACTTGTGCGTCTTCGTGGGGTTCCGCTCCGCCGAGACATTCCCCTCGCACCAAGAGAGAGAGTGAGAGAGAGAGAAAGGTTAAGAGAAAGGGAGGGACGTTAAGCAGAAGAAAGTTTTTGGGTTTGCTACCCTGCACTGGGAAAGGAGCAAGGGGGATAGCAAGGTAAGGAAGAAAAAAGAGTAAAAAATACCGAAAAAAAACGCACACACACTCAAGCATGGGAGCATCATAGTCGTTTAGCGATGTCGGTTGCAGTAAGGCTTTCTTTTGGGCTAGTTGGTGTATACTTGGAACTTAATGCATAGCTGCGCTAAAAAACACGGACAATGAATAGATGTACACAGGACGGGCGATTGAACGCAGAAATTTCAGCAGCGCCATCGTCGCTTTCTGGTTGGAAACTCGAACGTTCCGGCACTCCAAAATTGATTGTCCAGAAAGCGGCTGGTCATCGAGGCGTGCTAGAGTCGCTGAGAGATGTTGTATCTCGGAGCTGTAGTGAGGACAATAACACAGGACGTGCGCAATGGTTTCCTCGCTGACACAGTGAGTGCAGGCAGCACTGTCTACTAGAGCTGTGCGAATAGCAAAATTTTGGGTGCGAAGCGAATTCGAATATTGGAGTGTGAGTGCGAATCGAATATCTTTCGAATATTTCTCGAATATTTCTAGAATATTTTTCGAATACTTCGAAGTGTAATTGCAGAAAAAAAGTTAGAGAGGATTCCTAAGCATATTCTTATGAGATAGAAAGTGTTTCTTTTCGCTAGGTTGATGAAGCGCTGGCGGGGTGGTGTTTCATAGTTGTCTTATCAAGAATGAGACAATGTAGAGGCTGAATTATATTTATGTACATGATTTGGTGCAACCAAAGTGTTGCCGACAACACTTCACACGTGACAGGCAAAGATGCCATTTCCTAAGCCTCTCCTCCTCTTTCAACTTCTGTGGAAGTCCAACTGATGTGGCGGACAAGGGTGTGCTCCCCTCAAGTCCGGAGTTCCAAATCTACCTCGTAGACGCCGACATATAAGAACGTCTGAAATTTCTGATGCTAAAAAGCTTCGGCTTCCGATTTTTCGGACTTCCTGCCCAAATTTCAGGTCGGAAACAGCATTATTTGAGCCCCCACCTCTGCCATATCTTTCATCTCTAAGTTGGAACCAGCGTTTTCTTGAGTTAATACATTGGCGACCGCTTGAAAGGCAGCTTTGCCGCAATACTGCGGTGTATTGAGGTGAAACATATAAAAAATCTAGGGACCACTTACAATCGGACGTTGTCTCTTGTCCAAGTTCGACCGTAACGGAGCTTCAAAGGCAGCTTTGCCGCTATACAGCGTTGTAATGAGGTGAAGCGTATTAAAAATCTGAAGGGGTCACTTTCAATTGGACGTTGACTGTACTTGTTTTTGGGAAGTTCGAATAGTTCGAATAGTAAAATTCCAGTGCGAATCGAATCGAATAGCAAACACTATTCGAAAAATATTCGAAATTTCGAATATTCGCACACCCCTGCTGTCTACCGTTCCGATTCGGTAAGCAAAGCTGTTCGTGAAAGACACTCCAAGTCACAGGCGGCAGAGGACTGTTGTTTCGGATCGGGATTCAACTTTCTAGCACCAACATGAGAACGTAGGGCGATGTGTTCGTAACAAAAAATTTCACCATCTCCCACTAAAAGGAACCATGTGGGGATGCGAAGGAGCGCATGGGTCGACTTCCGTTCATCACGGGCACCTTGCCTGATGTTCAAGGCCAACTCCGGCAATTTTTCGAGGTCGATGGATCTCAATGAAATTCACTGGGTACGTTCCTTTGCAAGTTTCCGTCATTTATGCCAAATTACAGGCTTGAGACATGCGCAGATTGTTTGAAAATGAATTTTAAAGATTGTCTGCAAACGCCCTCCTGGCTTCCCACAATTATTGGCAACATTGCGCCTGTGACGTCAGTATTGGGAACGCGGCGGAAGTGACGCAGCCGAGGGCACTGCTAACTTCGGCGCTTCGGCCGCTACAGCGAGCGTTTGCTGTGCTCAAGGCGACAGACAGCGTTGGTTTGGCTGGCGCTTCGCTGGTCGTCCCGGCTGTCACAGTTTTCATACTCCGCGCCGGCGTGACCGTAATGCCTTGCACGACTTCCGGTTCGTTCGTAACAACGTCTACGTCATACGTAGACCGTACACTCGGTTGGGTTTCGGTTTCGCTGTTGCGCTTTTTTGCTTATTTAAAATTATTCTCGAATTCGCCGAGTATTTCTGCTATCAGAAATACTCGGCGTATTTCTGATACTATCAGAAATACTCGGCGTATAATATCAGTATTTCTGCTATAAGCACCATTACTTTGACATGGCCTTTAACGCGTCTTTGCAAGTAGAGCACACCATGAATTCACTGTAGTTGCTATTGCTGGTACTCGTCCCGTACTATTGTTGAAGCACGCCACGCGGGTTCATCGCTCGCCTGCAGAATCTCTTTCCCCGAGCCATCACGTGATTGCTGAGAGTGTAAGGGGGGGAGGCCACAGCGTCTTACCCAGCCCTTTACACAGGCCCGAGAGCGCTAGCGCGTGCCAGTACACGTGGTTTTGTTTGCGTTACGCCAAGCTAGGACAGCATACGGCGGCCAGGGCCCCTAAAGTGCTCTGCACGTATCATCAAGGCGGTCGAAGAACAAGACGAAGACTTCTCCTTGGCGCGAGCGCACGCTCAATATATTACAGATGGCTATGGCAGGTTTTAGAAAGCGGACGGTCGCCAGTGAAACCACGGATAAAGCCTAGCGCAAAAGCTGCTTCGCATCTAAAAATATCGGTGTCGCCCTGATTGACTTGCACGGTCGCAAATGGCACCAGGAAGCATTTCCTGGTGAAAACGCGGTCAGATGGAGAAAGGAGTGCAACGGTGTCAGAGAGACCGGTGCAATAGACTGCCACAGCCGTTGTCGAGTTTGCAGCAACTGTGGTGTCGCCTTTGGCGAGTACCCTGCTCGCAGCCGATGGACTGTCTGCCGGCGTCCAATCTGAGAATGGGGAGAGCTCTATTTCGGCTGGTGCGCAATGAATTACGGTGTCGTGGCGGACGAGAAAAAATCCTATCCCAGGATGACGTCGTGAGAGCATGAAGAGGCTATGATGAATTCGACGGCGTACAGAGCGTCCTGAGTGATCACACGGGCTGTGTACTGGTGATGCAGAACTATCGGTTAATTGACTATCGATAGTATCGATAGTTTTTTTAAACTATCGATAGTGTAAACAAACTATCGATAGTGCAATCGGTAGTACCATCGTAATATTACTAGCGATGTTACTGCTACGCGTGTTTATTGCTTTGTTTTGACTTATTCGGGTTTCACCCGCAAAGGCTGTTAGCAACGTTTGACGCAGACCGCGCCCTAATGTTTGAGAAGCTTCACAATTGTTTGAGGTCATTCTGCTAAGATTACGCGCCGGACGCGAATAGTCAAGTTTATTCGAGAGCTTACGCGAGCGCCAGCGATAACGCTGGAAGGTTTGATGACTGATGTATAAAGGACGACGCGTTCCACCGATGATCAGATTACTCAACGTCTGACGATTGCTCCCGTCGCTATCAGTGCGCAGCACGTATCGCTTGTATCATGAGCTTTGATTTTCTGGGCACAAGTTCACCCACATAAAGAGCTCCGTATTTCCCAGTCTTGATGCAGCATTTTTCACCATCACAACCACGTGACGATACTATCGATAGTGGTGTGAATAGTGATGTGGTTGCTGGCCGGCCATATTGGGCAGATATTTGCGATAGTCTACTAGCAGCTTCGCTTAATTTATGAGCAATTTTTGGCAGAGAACTTCATTAATTGCGCAGTGAAAATGACGGAATATATCCATCATAAATTCGTATCCAAAAGCACCCAGTTACACCTTACCATTAACTTCTTGATTTTTTTTTTGAAATCATAAAATGCAATATCAATTTGACGCCGCGCAGTCCCACTACATGTGTGAAGGCTTCCTTTCCACTACAGCTGAACAGTTTGACTTTATGATCATGTGTCAGCAAAACACTGGTGAAGAACTCAATCATGTCACCTTTCTTGCCCTTCAGTCTGCTCCTCCGGCTCCCCTATGTACCACGAGAGCGGGCAACCAAGTTTACTCTGCAGTGTGTCCGCGCTGTTGATCTTATACTATCGATAGTACCATCGAATTTTTTACTATCGATAGCGCTATCGATAGTATTTTTCACCATCGATAGTTCGATAGTGACTCAGCTATCGATAGTACCGATAGTACCATCGATAGTTCTGCATCACTACTGTGTACACCGCTATCGGGTGAATACTTTGGGCACTGACTGTACGGAGGGAGAGCCCGGAAAATGGCGTCGTCACTTTTCGTAGTACCTATTCGGCTAAGTTTAGCGTCCGTAACGGACACGGCACGGTACACCCTGCGAGCTAGGCGATGGTGTTGCAGCATGGCGTTATACGTCGGGGGTACGGTCGCCACTTCTGCTGCAGTGCTGGCTAACCGTGGTTCGAGCTAGGCGGTGAGGGAGGCCCGGTTGACGTGACCGCGGGCCGCGGTGTGAGCCGCTTCGTTTCCCTCGTGCCCCGGCACCCACACTACGCAAGTGTAAGGAGGCGGAGTGCTGCTGTTACTCAGAATTTTGAGTGCCTCAATTGAGATTCGGCCTCGCGTGTAATTGTGGACAGCAGATTGGGAGTCTGTGAAGACTACGAGCGCATCCGTGCTTGTCGTTGTGGCGAGGGCGATCGCCGCTTCTTCCGCCGCCTTGGAGCTCCGCATCCTGACGGTGGCAGATGCCAGCTCCTTTCCTCCTGCGTTGACTGCGCTTAAAGCGTAGGCGTTTTTGCCCGGGTATTTAGCCGCGTCGACGTAGCGAGCGTCTGAATCGTGCTGGTGTCGTCTTCGGATCATGTCGACTCGAGCGATTCCTCGTTTTCGATGATACTCGGGATGCATATTACGCGGCACTTGCGATGCTCAGTGAGTCTCGGAGGTATGGCGGTACCTTCACTTTGCGGTCCGCCTCGCAGATGTAGCGCTCCCCATAGCCCAGGCGCGCAAGGACCGATCTGCCCGTCGACGTGAGCCTCAGTCTCTCGAGTTGACTGGTCCGTTGTGCTTCTACCAGCTCTTGCCAGGTGTTGTGTACCCCCATTCTGAGGGGTCTGGTGGTCGACGCCATCGGAGGTAGCCCCATGTCGAGCTTCGTAGCTTTGCGGATGAGCACATTCAGCTTATCGACTTCAGATGTCTTGAGAGAGAGGTATGGAGTCCCGTAAGTGATTCTGCTGGTTAGAAGGGCTTGCACGATTCTTAGGGTGTCTTGTTCCTTGAGACCACTGCGTCGATTGGCGACTCTCCTTACGAGGTGCGTGAGTTCGAAAATTGTGTGTTGAAGTCGAGGAAGCGTGGCGGCCCCTGATCCGTCGCGGTGCAGGTGCAAGCCGAGTACTCGAGGCGAGGCGACCTTCGGTATTTGCACCCCGTGGAGGGTGACGCACGGGTCTGGTGCTTCGCAAGTTGGGGGTCTTCCTCTTGTGCGGGCCTTGAGTACAAGTAATTCCGATTTTTCAGGTGCGCAATGGAGGCCGCATTTGTCGAGGTATTTCTCGATGACGTCGACCGCTTCCTGAAGGCAGCTTTCTTGCTCTCCTGTGCTCTTGCCCCGCGTCCACAGCGTAATATCGTCGGCGTATATGGCGTGACGCAGGCCCGGTATGTTTTCGAGAAGCCGGGGGAGCTGGAGGAGCGCCACGTTAAACAGAAGTGGTGACACGACAGAGCCTTGAGGTGTGCCCCTATTCGGCAGCTCAAATTTGTTACTCCGTAGGTTGGATATTCCCACCGTAGCCGTACGACCGGTGAGAAAGTTTCGAACATAGCGGTAGGTGTTTGAACCGCAGCCGGTGTGTTCGAGATTCTGCCGTATGGCCTTATGGCTAACATTGTCAAAGGCGCTTTTGACATCGATCGCAAGGACGCACGACTTGCTGTTCTTGCTCAGGTGGTCAACCAGATCTTTTAGGAGTAAGAGGACGTCCTGCGTAGAAAGAAGCTGGCGGAATCCGAACATGGTGTTTGGGAAGTACCCGGTGTCTTCAAGGTGTGACGTGAGCCTGTTATGTATCATATGCTCAACCAACTTGCCAACGCAGGGAGTCAGGGAAATGGGCCTTAAGTTCTCAGCAGCTATAGGCTTATTGGGCTTAGGTATCATGATCACCTCCGAATACTTCCACGCGCCAGGAACTTCTCCCTTTTCCCAGCAGTCGTTGTAGTACCGTAGGAGAGCAGTCAAAGCCTGATTGGGTAGCTGTCGGAGGTGCTTGTTCACTATCCGGTCTTTGCCCGGACTCGTGTTTCTCGTGAGCTTAGAAATGGCTGCTTGGAGCTCTGCTGGTGTGAAGGGCATTCACAGTCTATATCTATCCAAAGACAGCGAGAGTGGACTTTGGAAATCTTAGCGCGAAATCGTTAATAAGCTCATGTCTCAGAAAATCCAGTCCCGCCCTTAACCGCATTTTCCAATAGTCAAAAAGCGCCGATTTAGGCGAAGAGTAAAAAAGTCCGGCAGATCCCACACACCGTGAGAAACGGTGTAATGCGAAGCAGCCAGCAAAGAGCTGCATACATTGCCTTCTTTGTCTTTGAGGCAAATGAAGTCATTCATTCCATGACATGTAGTTCACTATATATGACGCATGCATGCAAGTATGTACAATTTGGTATATAACATGCTAACGAAACGTGTATTCTGGTACATACAATGCATGGTCTGCCATTCATGTTCGTCGCGCACTCATATCATGCCATGAAAGTTTTCACATATATCCATGAAAAACGGCAGAAAGACAGTGTAGTGAATCATGCCTTGTGATGTGTGAGGTGCGCCGGTGTTAAAAGTGCGCGCCATCGGGTCATCACAAGATCGAGTAGAAGTAGAGGACGACCACTCTGGCACGAGCGCTGGGAAATAAAATGAAATAGAAGAGAAATACGCAATCATAAAAGGCCACAGAGATCATGGAAAGAAGAAATAAGAGTGCCTGAAACAGAAAGTCGCCAATAGTGAAAGGCCACGGGATGCGCAAGCAAGGGCGAAGCGTGGTGGCGAGAAGGGGTGGACAAGAAAATCAGCAAAGAATACGGGCCACACTCTCGGCTGTCGGGTTCCGGACTCGATCCTTGGTGACCAGATGAACCCGGACGGGCCAGCCACGCACGAGCACGCCATGGTGGCGCGTCTCTGACAAGTTCCTGCTGCGTGACGTCCTGCGCCCGTGGACACGCTGAGCTGTCGGGCTTCGGGCGTGAGGTCTGGCGTGGGTGTCCGGTCGGGACGCGGCTACGGCGTCGGTGCTTCCTCTTCGACTAGCAGCCTGGGAAGGCTGTTTCGACCAGTGGTTACGCGCTCCTCTCCGAAACCGGTCAACCACTACGGACCTTGGTGAGACCAGGGTTCGTACATCGTCTCTCCTCTACAACTAGGAACTGCTAGGAACTGCTAGTGTGATGCGAGCTGATTTTGTGTGTATTTAATAAATGTTGTGTGCCCATGCCATGGCCTCATCCTTTCGGGCGTGTCTGTGGCGACGTCTCGGACATCCATTTATTAAGAACCTGCACGTTGTGAGAAAGATAACAAAGTAACATGCCGTACATGGCATGCATGTCATGATGTGCTTGTTAGGACGTCATATAGCCACGTCGGACAATACCAATATTAGTGTACATCAAGCTGGCGAACGGGCCGCGAGCGCGCCATGAGCGTGGCGTGTAAATGATGCGGTACATCATCTCCATGTCGTGATTCTCATGTTACCACCTGTCATTTATGTTCGCAATACAGTCACGTCGCGCGATACCAATGCTGGTGTATATCAAGCTAGCGAAACGGGAAAAGTGGCGAAAGGCGGGCTAGTTGGTAGATAACTTAAATCTTGAAAACACAGCGCTAAGAGAGGACGAAGAAAAGTGACACGAGGACGGCGGCGAGCGCACCATGACCATGGCATATAAGTCATGTCATACATGACATGCATGACATTATTTTCATGTAACCGCCTGTCATTTATGATCGACCTACAGTCACATCTACCACTTTTGGTGTATATCAAGCTAGTAATCCGGCCGCGAGCGCACCATCAGCACGGCATGTAAACCACGCCTTACCTGACATGCATGTCATGATTTTCATGTTGCCACCTGTAATTTATGTTTGTCATACAGTCACGTCACGCAATACCAATTTTGTTGCATATCAGTGCTAGGCAGTATCGAAGATACATGTATCTTAGATACTATCTTAATACTCTATGGGTATCTTGTATCTGTATCGAGATATGTCTCGAAAGACGAGTATCTGTATCTGTATTTCCGATACATTCGATAATGCATCGTGTATCTTAAGATACAAGATACTTCTATCGCAACACAACCGTGCGAGACAATAATCGCTGGCCAAGCTCTGACTCTCACGCTGGTACTGGTATCACTAAGCCATCTGAATAAGTCTAAGGGCAGTGACGTTATTTTATTTTTACGCCAGAGTCATCCAGTGAGGGTAGAAAATCAGGAGGACAAGCACGCGGACGTCTACGCCCAGCCCACGTACCTTTTGTTCTCTCGATTTCTTTTCTTTTTACCTGCGCCAATACCGCGACACTTGTTCTTAGCCACTGTCTTGCGCCGCGTACTCCACTGCGTGCGGCGTCTATCGCGCAAATTCTGATGTTGTTACAATGTCGTTATTGAAGATTCTCTTGCGTCTTGCTCCGTAACGAAATGTGATGTGTGCAAGGACAAGGTTGCTTTGCGTCGCGTGGATTTTACATATCAGCGATTTGAAGAATTTCGTGGATGTAAGTTTGACTTGCATGAAATGAATTAACTTATATGCAAATAAGATTCTAACAACCTAACACCACTGGTACTGATGCTAGATCTAATAGAGCAAGCGTTTACCTAACAGAAAATATCTTGCCCTGCCATATTTTTCACTTTCACTTACATTTATTCAAAGAAGTTATGAAATCTTAATTTGATTATTAGCACAAGTGCTTTCTTAGCTGTCATTTTGCATCACATACATTACCTAGGTCGCTGCACTGTTTTTCCGGTCTGGTCACTGCAGTATGTCTTTTGTAACGCGCTCCCAAAATAATATTTCTGCTTTATTCTTCTAACTGTCTGTTTATTTCTACTACTGTTTCCAGATTTACACGTTGCCAAGGAGATTTTGAAAACAAATATAATATTATGTGGGCGTGCCTTGAGTATACAGTACAAAATAGTCTGCTTACCGCTTAAGAAAATAACGAAATTGAATTTTCATGATAATAATGGAAATCATTAGGAGCCATCTTAAAGAGGTTAGGAAGGGGATTCGAGAAACGTTGTTTTACTGAATTCTTCGTTTTACTCATGAGCGTCCCAACGAGTCGTTTTAGGCAATTTTCCATACGCACTGAATTTTTTATTGTCTCAACAGGTAAGTTCACGATACTTTATGCTCATAGCTAATAAGGGCGCGGTCTGCATTGTGTTTCTGTACTCATTCTATGTGAATGTTTGCTACACAACCACCTCTCTATTTTACTTATATTTGTTTTCTTGTTTTAGGCCTCCTTAAATATTTTTCGTATTACCAATCGCGACGTAATGGAAGCTATAAGCGGCAATAGCGCGAATGGCGGCCGTGTTCTGCGACGCTTTCTCCAACTATACAATACGACATTTCTGTGTTGCACATGTTCTCTCGTTGAAGAAAAATTGCTAAAATACTCTACGTTAGTGAGTATATCAACAAAGAATCCCCTACGCCAGCAGCTAAGTAGAACATGGAAATTCATTGCAGTTTTACGTCCTCCACGTGTACACCAGGGGTCTCAAACTCAGCTTATAGTCGGCGGGCCGCAGTCGCGAAATTTAGCTCCAAGGGCCGGGACAGTGATGATGGTGGGGTCGGAGAGAGTTTGAACAAAGTGACGTTGCCATTTGAAAGGAAGTCTTTCCCATATCTCATATAAAGGTCATTTCTGAAGGGGATTTGGAGTCAGGATTCGAGAAACATCGATAACGATGTACACGAGTGAAATCTGGACGCGGGTTGAAATATAGTATTTGTTCCACGATTATGTCTCAGCACATGGTGACCACATGTTCCTCACGAAAGAAATGCTTGAGACCAGTCATTTTTGTGTAGCTCACGAACATACTTATTTAGAAAATAAAAACAAATGGCACGGACACGGTCATGTGTGCCGGCCGGGCCGCTAGCGAACGGTCTCAAACCCCGTATACACCATGTGTCCCCCCCCCCCCAAACAAAAAAAAAATCGCTACCAGCGTTGCTGCTGCTGTACACCTGTCCGGATATACGGTTTTGTGCAAACTGTCTTTTACGGACAAGGTAAAGGTTCACACCGTACTTGCGCCGTCGTGCGAAGGTTTCTTATTGACGTTATTGTGTTTATATGGCAACCGGCTAGCTGGTCGGCAAGCTGAGCAGCGACTCCCATAAATCGCAAAAATGACAAGCAAGAACCGCTGTCAGCGAAGTCTATAAAGAGTTGTCCTGTGAAGAAGCTAAAACACGCCTCAATAAGTTGTTTTGGACGGAAACTAATGTACTTTCCGCAAGAAGCGCAAAACTTTTGAGATACTAACAGACATTTCATTCAAGCGAAACAAAATAGGTCACAGGAAATTTTCAAGCATACATTTTCGTGTATAGGCATTTGCTGCTACATTGTACAGATATATAATAACAAATTTGAGAATGTATCGAAGTATCTTAATATACAATTACCAAGTATCGCATCGGATACAATTACTGCGGCAATATCTTGTATCTGTATCTCCAATACTTTTTGTCTCAGTATCTTGTATCGTATCGCGATACAATTTCAAAGTATCTTTGCCCAGCCCTGCTGCATAGCAATCTAGCAAATAGGCCAACAGCGCACCATGAGCGTGGCATGCAAATCATGCCTTACATGGTGTCCATGTCATGATTTTCATGTTACCACTTGTAACTTAAGTTCGTCATAGAGTAACGTCGCGCAATACCACAGTAGGTGCCTATCAAGCTAGCGAAACGGCCGCGAGCGCACCGTGAGCATGGCATTTAAGTCATGTCATACATGACATGCATGACATTATTTTATTGTAATCACCTGGCATTTATGTTCGTCATAAAGTGACGTCACGCTATACCAATCTTGGTGTATATCAAGCTAGCGAACCGGCCGCGAGAGCGCCATGAGTGTGCCAAGTATGTCATGCCGTACACGAAATGCATGTCATGATTTTTGTTATCAACTGTCATTTAGGTTCATCCTACAGAAATGTCTCGTCATACCAATTTAGGTATATATCCGTTTAAATAAATGGCCGCGAGAGCCCCGCAACCATATCATGTGAATCATGCTCTACATGACATGCGTGTCATAATTTGTATGTTAGGGCATGTCACTTATGTTTGAAACACACAATTGTCACGCCATGCCAATTGTATTATAGGGCTGACGCGCTGGAGTTTTGAGTACTGTGGCGGAGCCTGGTGGCGTGCGCCGAAGTTGCTTGGGTAGTCAAAAATGGACGCCGACCGGCGAGTTACGCAGTTCTCAGTTGCTTTAAGCGTTTTACTTAATTTTGCGCCTAGTTTTCAGGCTCAAAAAGTGCTTAAAACGTACGCAGGAACTTGTCCGCTATGCCTGCAGAGTCTGAAATGTTTGACGAGCGATCCCTGCTTCAACAAACTGTGCCGAAAGCAGGTGGTCTGGGCAAGTATTGTAGGAAACTCTATGGTCTGGGCGACGGTTCTGAGCAGCGCGCGGTCCCGAAGCGCGGTCGCCGCCGTTATCGTTGCGTGGTTAATTGCCTCGAACATGGGGGTAAGGATCCTAATGTGCGGTTTTACTGGTTCCCCTGAAAGCCGTACGAGGTGGCGCGACGGAACCGCTGGATACGTGCCGTCCGACGCGTGAAGTGAGTACGCGAGCAAAACGTGGTTTGCAACGTAACGTGCTGATTACCTTTCGTACGTGCGTGCACGCGTTTGTATATGTATATATTCCCTGTGTGCAGTCCAGACGGCACGCCGTGGCTGCCGACGGCGATCACGAGGATATGCAGCCGGCATTTCGTGCGAAACGAGACAGCCGGCTGCTTCCAGCGGCCGGCTGTAAACATTGCGCGCCGTCGCTTCTCGACCGCCACCGCACGCTGACAGAATTTGACGAATTCCCTAGAAGCAAATGTTGAAAATTACGACCGTGCATGGGGGGGGGGGGGGGGGGGGGAGTGTGTTTGCGACTGAATGCGGCAGAAAACGGCAAACGACGCGAATGCGCTCATTCGGGCCGCCGACGGCTAGCCTTCGTCACTGCACCTTTCTTGATTCCGTTTCGTCGTGTAATGCAAATCATGTCGGCTTTCTTAACAGCAATCTTTTCGTTTATGCACTGTCGTTAATCGCGCGAGCATGCCTCGCAAAACTTAACTCGAGTTCAACGTCGTATGATATTCGCTGCACTTGCGAGTTGCAGCGCGCCGAAATGGTTCCTTCAATCTCCTGCACGTCGTAAACATACTTGACGTTGACGAGCTTCTTGCGTTTACGCAGATTGCTTGGCCTGAAGAACTCAGCCACGCCAGAAACTGGCCGAGATCCAAAGCGCAGCACAACCGACAGCGGCGGCTCCATTGCGCATCTGAGCTTAGTTACAGTGTAGCTTAGTGCTGCATGCGGCCGCCTGTCTGACTACTCGAAACCAAAGAACTTGTCGTAGGGGGCGCTTTTTAGCACCGTTTTCGCAGCGCCGCCTGGGCAGCCAGTCAGGCCTATATATGAGGTTAACGAAGAGGCCACAAGAGCTCCAAAAGCGCGGCGTGTAAATCACGCCGTTCGTGACATGCATTTCATGATTTTATGTTATTAACTGTCATTTATGTTCGTCATACAGGCGTGTTATGTCATAGGAATTTTAGTGTACATCCCACTAACTAAACGGTTAGGAGGACACAAAGTCGTTGGGAGATAGATAGATAGATAGATAGATAGATAGATAGATAGATAGATAGATAGATAGATAGATAGATAGATAGATAGATAGATAGATAGATAGATAGATAGATAGATAGATAGATAGATAGATAGATAGATAGATAGATAGATAGATTTCAGGAAGTATTCGTGAGTGGATGTGGCAAAAAATATGAAAAAAGAAATGGTCGCCATCCCGCCCTGCGAACGCGAATTTCCCGCAAAACTGTACAAAAAAACCATGCATGGCCGGGGGGGGGGGGTCGTATTTTTTATAACTACTTTAACGTAATGGTAGCGATTATCGCCTTGTGGTCCCTGTGGTAGGCCGTGATTGCTTCCACGACCATTTTCAACAAAACGAATTTGTTTCTTTCGTCAAGCGTTGTATTCACGCTGTTCTTCCGGTGTCTTTAATTTCCGTGGTCTGCCCATGGCAGTCTTAGAATGAACTGAATGAGTTGCTCGACGGGTATCCCTTTTAAATATGAAAGCGGGAAACATACACGGGGAGAAGCAAGGGCCGGTCGATGTCATTCCATTCATTGTGTTTATTTTCTCCACCAGTCAAGATGGCGGCGAGGTCTAAAGGCTTGCGAGCCGGACATAGCTCCCCGTCCCCACATACACTTGAAGCAAAGTTCAGCAATATTCTTTATAACATATCGCTCTTATACGCTACGCTAATGCTGTACTCTAACATACAAAAAAAAACACTATTTTAAGCTGAATATGTCCACTATTTGCACACCTAATATATGCATGTTTATATAGCATTTACAACTTATCAGCTGAAAAATACCCAAAATCCGGATGCTTAATGTTCTGTTGTGTCTGAACTCAAACCATATACAGATATTCACCACACACATTGTTGTATCACATGGCACAAACCCTGAATAAACATAATAAAAACAAAATACATTAGGAGTAGTTCTGGTTATCTCAAAAATCACCGGAAAGAAAAATCTAACGCACTTGTAAGTAATGAGAATTTAATGTTGCTTTTTAAATGTGGACGAGGAGCATTCGTAATTAACTCGGCATTCTTTTTTTTTTGTTTGTTTAAAAGACTTTGGTATGAGATTGTTTGTTTTCCGTAGTTCGTCCACGTTTGTTGCGTGCGGTGCTGTGTGTGCCGGAGGCAGTACATTACAGAAAAATTCTGATTCATCTCACGGCAGACCATCTGCTCGTTTATATATTGTAGCATTTTTAAATAGTATACCTGATCTGCATGAGTCATTGAAAATCTCACGAACAGCGGCGCAGTTTTGAGGCTTTCGAATCACTATGCGAGGTGCAAAGCAGCTGCAACCTAGTATTTTCCGGGAACGCGTGGGAGGGTGTTCCCATTGTTCACATGCGCCTTATCATCCATCATGCGGTTTTGATGCTTACTTTGTGTTTTTTTATTGACACGATTACGGAGCTCTATGCTGTACGCCTGATTGCAAAGAAGGATACGCCGTTCGTCTTGAATTGTTAAAGGGTCCCTAAACTTACACTTAGAGGTCGATACTTAGTTGTGGTGTTGCAGCTGTGCACGAGTCTGCAGCGAATGCACTGATTCCACTCCTGCGCCAACTGCGCCAAAGTGCGCCAAATTGTATTTACTGCGCCATCCTGATAATATCGACGAAATTTGCGCCAAACTGCGCCAAAGTCTCGGGTTTGGGGGCGTCTATCACCGGCAATCGCACCGCCGGCGCGTCAGAACATGTGCAGCTCGATCTTGGGGCTGCCAATAAAGTCGCAATCATGGACCAAGAATTATTCCGCTGAATAAATAGTGCTCGCGCGTGCGTTCCGAGTAAGCCACGATGCCATGCACGGTGCCGACGCAGCTTCTGTTCTGCAAGTCGGCTCGACAGCAAAACGCGCTCTCAGCAGAGGCTCGTGACGTCTAGGCCTATCGGTAGCGAGAAAGTGCGACGGCGATTCATCGGCGGACGTCATCTGTTCCAGAAACGCTGCTGATAGCTCGTTTCAAGTGTCGCACGGCACGTAAGGAAAGCAATGTTCAGTAATAACCACATGAGTGCCGCTAAAATGTCTGTCACTTCTGTTTCCGGACATCGCGGAATGAAATCTGGGATCGCTCGCAGTAGATATATGGGACAATATCGCATTTTCCTTGCTTCGCGTTTATGGAAGAGCACGCGAACGGTGGAAACGCGTTGAGACTTTTCCTCAGATATACTTTATCCATGGATCTTCCTCCAGAACAGCTTTTTCGTAATTCCTTCCGCCAGCACGTCCGCGTTTGTACTCTGCGGTAAATACCCCCTAAAAGGCCCTGGCCTCTCGAGCTCACGTGCTAGGGTTCCAATTCGATTTTTTTGCTTGCTTTTTTTAAAAATGTCATCTCATTAGTAAAATCATATCGCCTGGTCGGAGCAGCCGCAAATGCGCAGCTGTCAGTAGCGGGCCCGTCGCTGACGGCCCACAGTGAAGCGGCTACGCCATGTTACACGTCCGCCTCTCGCTTTCGGGGGTCAATAGCTAACGGTTAAAAAAACTCAGTTTCGCTTAAGAGCGAAGCAATGAATGCGATACCAAAAAATTGTATTGTGAAACAAAGTAAGACTAGCAGCTAACTCTTTTGGATCCGATCTCGTGTAACTCAACAAAACGCTGGTTTAAGGGAATATGGCCCCTCCAGGAACCGAAGCGTTTTCTTGCTCTGAGTTCTCTAAACGCGAAGTAAGCGTTGAGAGCACAGCAAGTTTACGAGCCGTCTCCTGATGCCTCGAGATAGCGCGCGCGCCGTCCCTTCATGCTCCTTACGAAAGACGGGCGGGGCGTTTCCTCTCTGTTTGATGAGCAATCGACGGCAGGCCCGCACGCGGGAAGATGTTATCTCATGCGCTGTCCGTGCGGCGGAGACAGACGGCCGGCTAGTTTAATCTCCGCTTCAGCCGCGTTCGTCGCCAGCGCTCGCGAGCTTTTACCCGGGGCTAGAATGCGCGTGGTGATGTTATTAATTTGGACTTTATACGGAAAATTACGGCAACGGCGACGGCAAAAATCCGCTATCGCAAGGATATAATTGCTATCGCAAGGGTCAATGTACGGGGCAGATTTTGCGCTCCCCCCTCTTAGGTGATTAGGGGGGGCGCCACCCCCGCCCCCCCCCCCCCCCCTGTGCGCACGCCTATGCTCCTGAGATGATTTTTTCCATGAGATTTGCAATGAATCGAAATATTTGCAATGAATCAAAATATGTTAATGCAATATGCTTCTGTATTGCACTCCAGGATGTAAAATTCGCTGTTCCAAAGTGCTCCCAGATGCGAAATTATCTGCTCCAAAGTGCTCCAAGATGAAATATTTGCTGCTCCAAAGTGCTCCAAAACGGAAATTTTGCTGCTCCAAAAATTGCTCCAAATCAGAAGTCCTCGGTAGCACCAGTGCGAACGCTAGCAACACGCATTTCCTCGTTTCCCTCTTTCCATCGCTATGCTGCGTTCGTCGGCTCACCTGTCCCACTCTCCGAATGCCCTTTCCCAGGGTCCGAGGTGAAAATGCATGGGGCACGCGCATCCGCTAGCAAAGGACCACGCGAGCGTCTGTTGGTGGTTTAAAGGCCCGTTAACCTGGCGTGTTGGGTTTACGCCACGAAATTTTCCGACCAACGAGAGGTAGGCAGCTTCCCTCCAAAGCGGATTAGTTACAAAGTATAAAATGAAGTCTCACTCGAAGGAAACAGGGCAAGAACATACAACAATAGTTCCACTTCGTAGAATCGAACGAGCAGGGTTAGAAGATTACGATCGATGTCCTGCCGGCTTTCATTACACCGCGACAAGAAACCCCCGAAGCAGCATTCCGATGCCTACGTTCGTGGAAAAACAGTAGAGCATGGTGACAAAAACGAACGAAAGAACAATAAAACGAATCGATACCAGACTTACACCAGGATACAATGGCTCGCAGCTGAAAACTATATATTCAACCTACAAGCAGGAATGTATAGCGTTTTCACGAAGATCTTCGGTTACAATAAAAGCACTCGAAGACTTTCCAGGCGCTATAAATTGCCTGCTCTGTTGTCCTTGCCCAGGTGCCCCGAACAAACATTAAGGCATTGAATGTTACTCAATAGGTGCTTTTCGTGGACTACTGCTTCGCTTGAAATCATTTTTACTATTTATATTCTTTAGGAGAAAGCGCGCGAAGGAGATCTGTGCGAAAGAAAACGGTTCAAGAGCGCTCAGAACATAGAGCTTCTGTCCGTGATCCCAGCCTTCTTGGTTTCCTTCCTTCCTACAACTTGTGCGAAATACCCGAAAGAGTGGCAAATACATCTTCTCGATTTAGAATTTACCGCACACAGTTGACAATCATCGCTTGATACTTTGAAACAACTTATATTGCGATGCATGAAATACTATTAACAGTAACCTAGCAAAGGAAATGAGACAGAACATAGGACCAGAGGTAATCATTATTGAGCTGCCACTGATTTTTTGTCAGCCTTAATTTTTTAAACGCCAACTCTTAAGGTGCAGGGAGGTTTACTAAAATAGGCAAAATAACAATCATATACAATGTGCAAAAGTCATCATCGTCATCAATCTATGTTGTGCAAGCTGATTTGCATTTTTTTCCTGCAGATTTCTTAATATCGGCACATCGCGTAATATGATTACTATCCTCGGCTGCCCTCCCATGTCAGTTCTCTGTTGCTCTATGACCCATCCAACTCGATTGCGATCTCTTAATGTTACACCTGTGAATTTGCGTTGCATCGCACGCTGCGTGGTCCTTAACTTTTGCTCGAATTTCTTTGTTATCACTCAAATTCCAACGCCATTTGCTAGGGCATGCCAGTAACATTACTCTTCTTATTTTTCTACGTGAATTTTAAGATTTCTCATACCGAGTTTTCATTTAGCTGTCTTGATGCTGCCGCCTTTATTTACATCTGCATTTATGTCTTTGACGTTACAAGTCTTTTTGTCCCTTGCTTTCTTTTCGTTGATCAGCTTTGCTAACCTAAACATCTTTTTCGATGGGGTGAATTAGCCACTTTGATCTCTTGCTGTTTTTGCTGTCTGTGGGCTTTTGCTTGTATTTGGGCTTGGTGTTTCACCTCCAGCTTCAATTACTGCTTCATGAATCAGTCTAGGATAGGATTTCGGTAATACCACCCATGTCGTTGTTGCTCTAAAATGTCACGTTTGTTCTCAAAGGCGCTCATATGCGTGAACGAGAATTACTCATGTTATATTGTTTCTCCGTGAATTGCGTTACTTAGAAAGCACTTTCACAGCGCTACATCTGTCCCAGCAATGAAACACGCATACTCGTTTTATCTGAATGGGACTGTAAAGTAACTTCATTCAACAACAGCTGGCGTTCACGGCTTACATACTCATGTTCAGCAGAACAACATTTTTCCGAAGCACGTATGGTCTCGTCGCATGCGTAGGCATGGCCGCGTGCGTCTTCCAACATACATGCAACATACGTGTAAGTAATGTATAACTGCCATACTTTGTGCGGGTACAACGTTTTGGCAGGAAACACCTTACGATCATTGTCTGAGTTAATGCGGCGATGGGATTAGTACAGCATCTTCGCGCGCATATAACGACGACGAAACGCGTATGTATAGTCATGGGCGTGCGCACGAATACGGCAGGAGTGGCGTCTCCCCATTACTCATCGAAAGGGGCGCCAAGTCTGCTTACATCTTAACTGTATAACGGTATTCTAAACGTTGATCCCGGGCTCTACCTGCGGCCTCCAGGCAGAGTGTCACCCCGGTCCTCCCACCCGTACGTTTTAGGGGCGAAGCTCCTTATGCCGTGGGTCTGTCCATCCTCCGTTTGTTTGTAGCGTTGTAGTAGCCACCTCTAACTCGTGAGAAGCGCGCGTTCTGGTATGCAGTAGAAGAAGAAGACGACGTTGACGAGTGAGACTCCCGTGCGTGTTCGCCTGTGTGGCGTTCTTTCTTCTTTACTACGTCTCGTGTTTTCAAAGACACCCGAAGACAACATTTCAGAAGAAACGCGCCATGAGGCTCCCTCTTGGCACGCTTTCACTTGAGCTCGGAGTCGCCAGATGGAAGACAAGGCTGCGGAACGGAGGGCACGGAAAGCGGCGGCAGCGCGCGCTCGCAGACAGAATCGTGAGGTGAGAGCCCGCAAGGCCGTAACTGCACGTCGAAGCCGGGAAGCAGATTCCGCCGTTCGAGCCCGCGAAGCCGAAGCTGCTCGACAAGCTCGACAAGCTGCACGGCTGCGGTGAGAAGACCCCGCCGTTCGAGCCCGCGAGGCCGAAGATGCGCGACAAGCTGCACGGCTGCGGCGAAAAGACCCCGCCGTTCGAGCCCGCGAGGCTGAAGCTGCTCGACAGGGCTGGGCAAAGATACTTTGAAATTGTATCGCGATACGATACAAGGTACTGAGGCAAGAAGTATTGGAGATACAGATACAAGATATTGCCACGGTGATTGTATCCGATACGATACTTGGCAATTGTATCTTAAGATACTTCGATACATTCTCAAATTTATTATTATACATCCGTATAATGTAGCAGCAAATGCTTATACGCGAAAATGTATGCTTGAAAATTTCCTAACTGTGACCCATTTTGTTTTACTTGAATGAAATGTCTGTTAGTATCTCAAAAGTTTTGGGCTTCTAGCTGAAAGTACCTTAGTTTCCTTCCAAAAGAACTTATTGGGGCTTGTTTTAGCTTCTTCACAGGACAACTCTTTATACACTTCGCTGACAGCGGTTCTTGCTTGTCATTTTCGCAATTTATGGGAGTCGCTGCTCAGCTTGCCGACCAGCTAGCCGGTTGCCATATAATCACAATAACGTCAATAAGAAACCTTCGCACGACGGCGCAAGTACGCGATGTGAACCTTTACCTTGTCCGTAAAAGACAGTTTGCACAAAACCGTATATCCGGACAGGTGTACAGCAGCAGCAACGCTGGTAGCGATTTTTTGGGGAGGGGGGGACACATGGTGTATACGGGGTTTGAGACCGTTCGCTAGCGGCCCGGCCGGCACACATGACCGTCGCCGTGCCATTTGTTTTTGCTTTCTAAATAAGTATGTTCGTGAGCTACACAAAAATGACTGCTCTCAAGCATTTATTTCGTGAGGTACATGTGGTCACCATGTGCTGAGACATAATCGTGGAACAAAGACTATATTTCAACCCGCGTCCAGATTTCACTCGTTGTGTACATCGTTATCGATGTTTCTCGAATCCTGACTCCAAATCCCCTTCAGAAATGACCTTTATATGAGATATGGAAAAGGCTTCCTTTCAAATGGCTACGTCACTTTGTTCAAACTCTCTCCGACCCCACCATCATCACTGTCCCGGCCCTTGGAGCTAAATTTCGCGACTGCGGCCCGCCGACTATAAGCTGAGTTTGAGACCCCTGGTGTACACGTGGATGACGTAAAACTGCAATGATTTTCCATGTTCTACTTAGCTGCTGGCGTAAGGGATTCTTTGTTGATATACTCACTAGCGTAGAGTATTTTAGGAATTTTTCTTCAACGAGAGAACATGTGCAACACAGAAATGTCTCAGACGTATTGTACAGTTGCACAAAGCGTCGCAGAACTACGCCGCTATTCGCGCTATTGCCGCTTATAGCTTCCATTACGTCGCGATTAGTAATACGAAAAATATTTAAGGAGGCCTAAAACAAGAAAACAAATATAAGTAAAATAGAGAGGTGGTTGTGTAGCAAACATTCACATTGAATGAGTACAGAAACACAATACACACGGCGTCCAATAGCTATGAGCATCAAGTATCGTCAACTTACCTGTTGAGACAATAAAAAATTCAGTGCCTATGGAAAATTGCCTAAAACGACTCGTTGGGACGCTCATGAGTAAAACGAAGAATTCAGTAAAACAACGTTTCTCGAATTCCCTTCCTAACCTCTTTAAGGATGGCTCCTAATGATTTCCATTATTATAATGAAAATTCAATTTCGCTATTTTCTTAAGCGGTAAGCAGACTATTTTGTACTGTATACTCAAGGCACGCCCACATAATATTATATTTGTTTTCAAAATCTCCTTGGCAACGTGTATATCTGTAAACAGTAGTAGAAATAAAGAGACAGTTAGAAGAATAAAGCAGAAATCTTATTTTGGGAGCGCGTTACAAAAGACATACTGCAGTGACCAGACCGGAAAAACAGTGCAGCGACCTAGGTAATGTATGTGATGCAAAATGACAGCTAAGAAAGCACTTGTGCTAATAATCAAATTATGATTTCATAAATTCTTTGAATAAATGTAGGTGAAAGTGAAAAATATGGCAGGGCAAGATATTTTCTGTTAGCTAAGCGCTTGCTCTAATAGATCTAGCATCAGTACCAGTGGTGCTAAAGTTGTTAGAATCTTATTTGCATATAAGTTAATTCATTTCATGCAGTCAAACTTACATCCACGAGATTCTTCAAATCGCTGATATGTAAAATCCACGCGACGCAAAGCAACCTTATCCTTGCACACATCACATTTGGTTACGGAGCAAGACGCAAGAGAATCTTCAATAACGACACTGTAACAACATCAGAATTTGCGCGATAGACGCCGCACGCAGTGGAGTACGCGGCGCAAGACAGTGGCTAAGAGCAAGTGTCGCGGTATTGGCGCAAATAAAAAGAAAAGAAATCGAGAGAACAAAAGGTACGTGGGCTGGGCGTAGAAGTCCGCGTGAGTGCCTTCCTCATCTTCTACCCTCACTGGATGACGCTGGCGGAAAAATGAAATAACGTCACTCCCCCTAGAATTTTTCAAGTGGCTTAGTGGCACCAGTACCAGCTTGAGAAGCGGAGCTTGGCCAGCGATTATTGTTTCGCACGGTCGTGTTGCGATAGAAGTATCTTGTATCTTAAGATACACGATACATTATCGAATGTATCGGAAATACAGATACAAATACTCGTCTTTCGAGATGTATCGCGATACAGATACAAGATACCCATAGAGTATCTAAGATAGTATCTAAGATAGATGTATTTTCGATACTGCCCAGCACTGCCGCTCGACAAGCTGCAAGGCTGCGGCGCGAAGACCCCACCGTTCGAGTCCGCGAGGCCGAAGCTGCTCGACAAGCTGCACGGCTGCGGCCCGAAGACCCCGCCGTTCGAGTCCGCGAGGCCGAAGCTGCACGGCTGCGGCGCGAATCGGATCTTCAAAATGTGAAGGACCGTGAAGCGGCGAGAAAGCGCGCGTACCGGCAGGCAGAGCCCGAGGCTGTGCGAACACGTGAAGTGGCTGCAAAACGCATCAGGCGGGCTCTGCCCGAAGGCGCCGACGCGCGCTTCCAGCGGGACTTCCTTGATCACAGTTTCGGCCATAGTTGCGGTGTGTGCAACAGATTGTGGTTCTCAAACAATATAGTCACAATATCTTCCATCAAGAAGGACCACGCTCGCGGCAATGCCATCGCCGTGCTGCAGCGTGAGTTCGCTTCGCCCCACTCATCATTCACCCCGTGGATATGCTGTGATATTTTTTAGACCTATTGTGTCTAGAGTTGATGCTTACAAGCATTGTCTGCTTGTCAAAACAATCGAAGAATGGAGTAAACTAAGCCCTGAAATGTTTGAAGGTGTGAATTCGCTCGCGAGTTTCGAAAAAAAAGCTTCAGTCACTCGGTGTCTAATTTTGAGATTCTTATTATGTACATTTGCACATCATTTCTATGCTGCTGTTTTGTATTTTCTTACGCGCTGTTTATACATTCGTTTTTGAATTCACATTGTGCTGTTTTTACTATGCTGTTTGTATACTTTCTATGCTGTTCGCTTATATAGCTCCAGTGTTGTAAACTTTTCCACCCTGTAACAGCCCGAAAGGGCTCACAGTATTGAAAAAAAGAAAACTCAGTTGGACCTGTGCCGTCTTGGTGTAATGCGCGGGGCCATAAAGGTTTCCGATGATAATGGTGACCCAGGACCACTGATGTTGAATTTGAAGAGCTGTTTACTTAATAATTCATAATTAGAAAGCACAAGTTTGTATTACATACTTACTATCGTATTACAGTCCTCGTCCTTGCGCAGCTAATATTGTATATTCAGGGGTTTTCTGTTCGTTACATAATTCATTTTCGTGCGGTATTTTTTCATGTGTTTTGCTTCGTAACAACCACTGTATAATGCCGCTTGGTCCTGAGGCTAAATAAAATGAAATGAAAATCTGGTGGCGTATGGGCGCTGTGGTGAAACTTTGCCCCCCTTAATGTGCATCCCTGCGCACGCCTATGAGCTCCGTATTAACTCCAGCCGGGCTCCTCTCTCGGCTTTCACTGTGGACATAAGGCACAGTCTAGCGGCGCATGTGTATATTGGCGTGAAGTTATTTTTGCGTGCCCTTCGAAATGTGTGGCGCACAAGTGCGTGCGTTCTATAAAATCTGAAACCGCTATGATCGCGCGTTGGTACTGCACTTGAAATACGAGCGCGTAACTTAAACAGGGACTTAAGAAGACAAGGACAAGCGCATACTACCAACCGGAAGTCTATTTGGCAAGCACTGACGTATACATACCGACAGATAAATGTTCCGCAAGAACAGCCGATAAGAGAAGACAACGGTGAAAATATGAACGATAAAAATAAAATAAAAATAAATAAATAATAACTGCGACACCTCGCCAAAGACTGCATAGTTTTCCAGATATTGTTAACCCCCACGACATGTGCTGCTTTGCAAGAACATAATCTCCTCATCTGACAGGGCATTCGAGGGTGTACTCACACAAGCCCGGTGATCATGCGCTATGCTTGCAGCTTCAACAATTATTCTTGTGCGGTCATCTTTGTAGTTGTCAATCACACTTGTGCTGCTAAACTGTACCTTGCTTCCACATCTGATGACATGTTGCGCCAAGAAACCATCGTTCCCGTTACGCGCGTGGCACGCACTGCTCAAGCAATCTGTAATTTACACATATCCCGGTTTGACCTGTATAACGAGCACCGCATGAAAGTGGGATTCGCACAGTCGTTTTCTGTGTCTTGCAGAACGCGTCAACTTTGCCAGCTAAGAAAGATTATGTGATGCGGAGAAAAGCTACATGCACCCCCACGCGCTGCCCAACCTTCCTCAAGCGGTGGGTGACCTGATGCATGTATGGAACAACATCAGTTTTTCTTTCACGGTTGCTGTTTTCCCGCCTTTCATGCTCCGCACAAATACTGTCTTGCATCGTAGATGGCCGTCACCTTGCCAGCGACTAACACTGGCATTTTCCAGGAAGTGCTTTTTGTGGCTTATACGAAAAAATTCCCACACACAGTATCTTTTGCGGGTTGTCTGTCTGATGCGCAAGCGTCAAACATTATGATATCAAAAGCAATGACCACGGCCTTTCCTGGTACGGTGTGGTCAGTCGCCATCGGTGCGGCGCCTTTCCACTTTTTTTCCTAGGATTCGTAGCGTCAGGAAATGGCCCATGGACGGCTCACCCCGCGACGACCGAAATGCGTGTCTTGCACAAAATTTTCGCAAATTCGGAGTTTTTCTCATGTGTTGATTGCTGCATGTCGCCTTCACATGCTTTCTTTATTGTAAGGTATGAAAAATAAAAAGAAAAGAAAAGAAAAGAAAACCTCGGCCTGCACCATAATATTATAGCAGGCAATGCCAATGAGAAAAGAAAAATGAACAGGGCAGAGCCAAGTTAAATTTTGGAAGGGAAGGAGAACGGGACCCCAACCCAGAGTAGCGGACAAAAAAAAAAAAAAAAAAAAAACTACTGTTCATGTTACATTGATTTCTTGCTGCTAACATGTGTCAGAGTTTAATCTTCGGTGCTGAATCTTGAAAGTGGTAGCTCTTCAGTCTTGTCTTCGTGGAATCTTCCTTGTCTTGTTTCCTTGGGGGCAGGCTGTTGATTTTTGGTTTAACTTCTACTGATTAAGTGCTCTGTAAAATAATGAAATTTGGTTACTGACCCCCCCCCCCCACCCCCCACCACGGTAGAATGCTGTCCTAATGAAGGTTTTTATCCCAGAATCGCGATATACGTAAATTGGGCCATCATAGAGAGTGATTTATCACATTTGTTTTGAGCGCCGAGAAATGACATTCACATGATTGAAATATAACTGCGTTCTATAACTGCGTACGTAAGACACTCAGTTTCTGAGCAGTGGAGGGCGGCAGGGCCAGGTTAGAATTGCAGCACCGCCACAATTTGCTTCAAATAGCATTTGCATGCCGCCTCAACTAGAATACTCTGTACCCGCTCTACTGCAACGTACGTTCAATTCCTATCAAGACGTAAACGTGATAAGTTTTCTTGCAAAGCACAACGACTACTCTTAAATGTTTCGTTTGTCTGCCTGGATTAAGTTTACATTCATTTTCTTTAGACTTCGTGTATAAATATTATATTCCTCATAGAAATGTTTAGTGCTTCCTCATCGATACGACAGTGAGTTTACCAAAGTTAGTAGAAAATTTGGGTTTCATGAAAATCTAGCGCTACTACAACTCATCAGATTGCTCTGCAGGAACCATGTAAACAAGTCCCCTCAATTCTACTTCGCGTAATTTATGACCGTAGACCTGGCTCATCGGTACAGAAGCTGCATGTTTCATCAGACTTAACTCCTGAAAACATCGATCGATAAATGCAAGCATTGATTTTTTGTTTAGCTAGGATTGAACGACTGCTTTTGTCTCAATTGCGTAAGGCAAAGACGTGATTTCGAAATAGAGACGAATGGAAGCTATGCCGAATGCCTGCACAGCGGAATACAAATGCGCTATTGCATCGTACTGCTTCGTCCAGCTTCTCCGCCGGGAATCGGTAAACTGATGCGAAGCCCACGCTCAGTAGCCAAGCCAACACAGTTCAGTGGCAGCGCCTTTGTAAAGGAGCGCCACCGGCATCGATCTAAGAAAAGAAGAGCGGCGCTCTGACGCTCCGCGCTGAGACCGCTGCCGGCTGTTCGCTTCGCTCCCATCACGTGGTTCCTGGCAACCAGAACGCAAAACTATAAGCAGTTATCGGAGACCTGATATAGCCCAGCTTTCTCTCCATGGTTCTGCCATTAGTCACGGTGTATACCTTCTCCAACTAGTGCCAACTTTGGGCGTAGGTGTTGCAAGCTCAACGGAGGGATACTCTTTTTGTCCACGCTTAAAGAACTAAAAGCGCATGTTTCCTTGGATGACAAATAGATAAAATGATACTATAAAACGAGGAAGTGGGAAGGTACTTTTCAAGCAACTTGCCTCTGACGCATATTGTCACGTGAATGTTTTATTGCTGCGTGTGAGTTGACGTTCGATACATTTGTCTATTCCCATAATAAAACAATTCTGAGCGATGTCTATATATCTGTGAGGACTTAGCCAGCGTATAAATATTGTTTTTTAAATCGCGAAGCATGGGAATTTTGCAGAAGTAACAAAAGAATAAATATAATAATTGCCAAGTTCATTTGCCACGGTGCCATTTGCGGTAGAACCCCGCTGTTACGCTCCTCTCTATTGCGTTTTCGCGGCTCTTACGTCCTTTTCCGCCGGTCCTGGTACAACTCCCGAAGGATCCAATGTATTAGGAACCGCGCTGTTACGCCGTAACTGTGGGACCGTTCTCGTATGATACATCGCAAAGTGGGTTCCGAACCGGCCACGCGACCACAGGAGGGAGCGGCTATGTTGACTTTTCACGCAGCTTGGCCTGGTTACCCGGTAAATTCTAGTACACTGCAGCCTGGTTTGACCATATATAAGATTAGCCGCATGAGAGGCGCAAGCGACAGAAACTTTCGGTTGCCGCGAACAAATGCATAGCGTTCGAGATCCGTATTGCAAAGATTGCATCTATGGCGTAATTTCTCCCGAAAATAAGGCCTTCGAGATTCGAATTTGCTTCCATCATCACGTTGGTGTGGACCAAGGAGGTTTAACAAAATCCTGGAGTGGAAGCTCTCGCAACGCCTTGCCAGCAAAACTGAAGCCAGCTTTTGCCCACCAAAGAGCTCGGAAACATGCTCTTTTTTGGTGGTGCCTACTTAGAGATCAAATGGCTTTGATCTGTTAGTGTAAATACAACGTTAATAATAAAATAAAAGATCGGTGTTGCCGACAAAAGTAACCCGTCGAGAGGAGCATTGGCGATTGATCTCCATTAAAATGTGCCATGAATTTGAGGCTTATTTACGAAAACTAGTAACACAAAGACACAATTGGAGCACTCTCTGACCCGTAAAAGGTGCCATATTAAACTCGTCTGGCGTGCGAGGAAAACGCTCGCTTTCCTTCGGCAAACGCCGATGGCTTATTGTGCCCCTAGTAAGATGGTGGGCGCAGCCGCCATCTTTTGGTGGGCACGGCTTCACTCTTGCGCAATAATCACCACTCCAGCAATTTTTTTTTTTAAAAAAACCTCCTTGGTGTGGACTCATCATCACCATTATCTGTCGGAATAGTGGGAGCTGGTTTGAGTTCGCGTTGTTCGCGGTGGCCTCGTCGCGCTGGTCGTGTGGCGTGCGCTTAGTTCTTTCGCGCCTACAATTGCTGGTGTCAAAAGAAACGCATACGTTGATTACATTTCTCTTCATAATGCCGTTTCCAGCTTCGCGTTTCCATCCGTCGTCTAGATCGTGCGTGCGTGCGTCAATGCGTGCACCAGTGACGAAATGTAGGAGTTGGCTGGGCAGGGTTAATTTTCTTCGACGATCGCTTTCCGCTGTGTTTTCACTTTCACGGGGTGATCGACCGTCCGCTACGAGCCACGATGGTCCGACACAATGTAAACATTGCTACATTATCGCTCGGACACGCCCGCACAACCGGTGAGAAACTGTTGAAGGTATCGGCGTAAGTGATCGCTTGCCAGGCATCGGCCGTGATTGCACTGGATTTATTAGAAAGATATGAAACTGCAGGTGCTCAAGCAACATTTCGCGCTGCTCAGGCATGTGTAAACGCACCAAGCAACGTTGCACGGTTTTTGCAAGCGTAAACATAGGCTTCCGAAGCAACGGCGAGCGGCGCCACTGCTCTTATCGCAACTGGGGGCATCCATGGCTACTTCACGGGCGCCCCCGCTTCCGCGCACGCGCAGAGCTCTCGCATTGCATCTGTGGTGCGTCACAATGTAACTATTGCTAACTAGCAATGTTCTGGGCCGAATGAGGAGCGCATGCGTGCACGTGTCCTTGCCGCCGCCGCTGGCAAATCTGGCGACAAACCGCCTTCGCGGGCAGCGTGTGCCCCCAGTAACGCATAACTCAGCCGCGCGTGCGTCGCGCCTAAACTTGAGCTTGGGTTCCCCATTCGAATAAAATTCTGTATCACTACATATTTTTTTTTCGTTTTTCCTCTTTCTGGCCACTTCCGTTTCCTGGCTCCTACGTTTATTTCTTACGGTCCCTTCAAAAAGTATCACCGGGGTTCTACTGTATTGTTTCGTCTGTATTTCTGTACCGTACCCCTTCTGTGTCTACACTTAATGTTTGTACTTGGAAGGGTAGCGCTAGTAGACACGGACTAGAGGAAGACACACGTCCGTCTGTGTGTCCGTGTGTCTTCCTCTAGTCCGTGTCTACTAGCGCTACCCTTCCAAGTATGAATTTCCAACTCGCCCAAGAAACAGCACTCCTAAAACACTTAATGTTGTCTTTCTCAGAAAAGCTGACAAAAAAAAATAGCGGAATATTTACGGAACCATTTTCTTTCCACGTAGGTGTCTCAGCCAAAATATTGTGTCCCCGAAAAGAGATTAATAAACCTTTCCCTTGATGCCGGATTTTCAGTCATGCCAAATGCAGATAACACAATGGTTACATTACTGCAGTTTTTTTTAATACTTTGACAAAAATTTGATTCACAATACAAATTAAGTCCGGCCAGTCAAATATTTGTAATTTATTACCTAAGGGGTGGGAAGAAAGAACGAGGAATACGAAATCTAAGATAATTTTATATAAGATTAGAGTGGTAATGGAATAAAAATTTCATGCTGCGGTGAAGTACTAAGATGCCATGAGAAAATAAAATGCTCATAGCGGCAGTACTATTTGCTGTACCATTTACTGTAACTGTATCATAATTTTCTAACACTATCTCCAGAGCGATATAAATTTATTTCAATTTGTAGTATCAGTTTTTATGCCGTTAACTGTAATTAACTGCGCCTAGCGACAGCGAACTACGCCAAGCGTAGAGAGAGGCTTAGGTGATTTTTGTCTATTGATACTGACAACCTTATGCGCGATAAAGTGCCTAACATCGTAATTTGCGAGAAGTTTCGTTGGTTCAGCACTTTCAAAAACTCGCCATAAAATTTTCAGAAAAAATTCATATCTCCTCATCATCGGGATCAATCGTATAGGTTAATAAGAGTTGATGCTCTGATTAACGTATATGATTGGCAAACTAACGCTAGTTTTACGCTTGCTTACCACCAGATTGCTTCGTCGAGGTAGTTAGTTGTAATGTAAATTGTTATATAAAGGGATGCTCCTGAAAGGACGTCATTATAGAGATACAGTCGAAGCCCTCAATAACGAAACCGCCAGGGAAGCGATGTTTTTTCGCTGCTGTGAGAATTTCGTTGTCGCGAAAAGTGAAAGTTACGCGCACCAATTACTTCGCACAACCAAACTTTATTTAAAGAAGTCTTTGATCTTGTTGTGTTTCACTATGCTTCGATGGAGTTTGACGGCTCGAGCCTCGCAACTTAATGAGCTTTCCGCAGTTTCGTCGTGGCCGTGGATGCCGGGGAAAGTGCAAATGATGTGACTTCCATCAAAAACTTTGCGCGAACTTACTTGCTTTTTGCATGAGAGGCGGCATCTTTCTGAAAGACCAAACAACACTGCACGTAAGCAGAGCGCGGGAGATCTCGTGTGCACAAGGGACACGCGGCAGCAAGCAGTTAGGCAGTCCACAGAAGTTTTGTCGGCATGACGTCACTTTTGTGGGGGTCATCGCTTGAAACGTCATGTGCCGACGTAGTTGCCAACAGAGGCGTTAGCAAAAAACGGTTCTCAGCGAAAAAAAAAAAAAGAATTCTTGTTATCATCATCCGACCGAACGTAAACAGCTATGGCCGCACCGATGCTTATTGGCGGAAACGTATCTGTCCGACTTTTCGAATGAGCGGTGCTGCAGTGTTTGAACTTCTGGGTTCCCAGCTAGCTCATGGATTGAAAAAAAAAATTCTACGTATCACTAAATGTCATTTTCTTTATTGCGAGAGTGCTTTTTTAAGATCTCTTCGCTGTCGAAGATGGCCAAAGTTCGTTGAACTCTATGGACGTTCGTTGGCGACGCCAGATTACTTCGTTGCCGAGAAAATTTCGTTTTAAGGGCTTTCGTTATTGAGGGGTTCAACTGTAACTTGTTATATCTTATATTTGCAAAATGTAACAAATTGAAAAGTTACCGTCGAGAGGGAGCGATCCTGTAGAAAAGAAGAATTGCCCATTTCCAAATATACACTGCGCTTCTCCGCTCAGAAAAAAAAAAAACCCACAGAATAAACATGAAACTATTGCCTTGCAGTATGATCGAAAAGGATCCTTTGGCATGTGCACAGCTGCGAAGGACAGATTGGGAGTGCCTGAGTTATTAGACTGAGCGATGAAAAGCGCAGGAAACCGAGAAGTGGCCGGAACAGGCGAACAATGACGACAGCGTACATCATACACGTTATGATTCTATTATCACTGCTTTCGAAATGCTTTTGCAGACTTGCCTCTTTGCCGATACGTATTAACGATCGCTCATTCGGAGGCCCTTGTGAAAGCATACGCTGTGTTTTGACAGGTAGGCGCTCCACCTAGATTTCGTGAGAGATACGCGATACTCTGTAACCGCGATTATGATTGATTTGCAGCGCTACGATGTCAAGGTAGCTCCGTGTGGTTATTGATATCGCCTCTGATGCATATCTCTACGCTGCTTTTGCTAGCGCTGGAAGCCGCGTAATGTCTAGCACCGAACTCATACACAGACTTATCCATGAAAATTACAAGCGGACTACGTCTTATAGAGTGGACAAAAATCGGTTGTGCTTAGTTTGCAGAGTTGTTATTTTCTGTCCGACGACCGTATAAACATATTCCTCTGCAGATGATAAACATCTTGAGTTCCTTACGCAACCACACTTATTAGTGGCCCGACAGTCGCAGCAGCGCGCACAGTGGTTCGTCGTGCAGCATTCGTGTGTGTTGCCGTAATCAGAAGTGCGTGTATAGCCTCGGTGACATCTCTCGAAGTATGCATTCTGCTAGGATAACATTTCAAAAATTCACAGCTTGGAAACACTACCCCTGTTCCCATTTCGTGCGCACGAGGGGAGGGGGGGGCTGACGGGGGGGAATCTTCGACGAATCTTCGCACCCCCCCTTGAAGGGCAACCCCGCGCACGCCTATGCCTGTTCCGTTGCTGACGAATCTAGGACGAATGGGATCAAAATGACCAGTACAACGTTCATCCGGCTTCCGTGAATAAAACGGGTCTGCCACTAATACTGTTTCGGTGTTTCATTTAAAAAATGCGGGAAGTTTGCACTCGCGAATGTCACTCGTGAATCTTGTGATGTCAATTAGTTGCGGCCAAGCATTTCCGCCTCGACATAGAGTACGCCTGTGAAAATGACCGGAGCGGGACTCTGAGAGAAGTCTTATAAAGCATTTTGAATTGTCTAAAAAACACCCTGCATGCAGTATTTGTTGCATTTCATAAGAGTGGATACGAAAGACAGTACTGCAGGCAACGTTCTCCAGCAGCAGGAACCTGCGCAATATTTTGTAATGCTAACCAACATTGCCAGCCACTACCCAATAGTACCAAGAAAAACGAGCACTAACCAACACTAGCCTCCGCAGTAGCTGGTTAGGGTACACACGACATTATTTTCAAAACCAGTAGGCAACATCAACTGACGTTGAGAAACCTGAAGTTTCGCTTATTGTCCTTTGTAATTATATATTGTATAGACTATGCAAGTCAAAGACTGCAACAGGATGCTCGGTTTGTAATATTCCACGAGGAGACGTACGGAAGACAGCGAGCATAGGTAATACTACAAAGTCAATCACTTAAATGCAGAGAAAAAATAACCACCATAAAATAAGAATGTCAAGAAACATAGGTACAGTACTCAATGAAAGACTAACTATATACAATTGGTAACATGGTGAACATGGCAATGAGAAATTATTTAACTAAATTAGGTTGTCAGAAAACCAGCATGTACGCTTAAAACGTAGGAGAAAGTATAATATAAATGAGTGCAGAATAATTTAGGTTGCCAACATTTTCCAGTTCTAGGCTGAGGTAAGCACCCATTAGCTCGTACTAGCCACAACTCGCTCGCAGTCATCATCATCCAGTGCTGGGCAATTTTAACAATGTCGGCTGCCACTTGCCAGCATTTAGCCACTACTAGCCATATTTCGCATGCACCAGCTAGCTTTTACCGAGCATTAGGCAGTGCTAGCCAACACTAGGAACCACTACACAAAACTAGCCAACAAGTGCCCAAGCTTTGTTGGTTTTGTGCGATTAAATAGGCTGCATGCCAATGCATGCACGTTATCTATTTTATGTTATGTAATGCATACTACTAAATATATGACAGCTAATTAAGTGACTAAAATGACAAGAAGCATTTTATTCGTTCCTGTCTAACCATATATGTCATGCCTATCATCGCTTTCATAATGTGACATGACCTACATTAACGCGTGTTTTTCATGCATGCATGGACATTCTAGCATACTTACACAACGCTAGCTGAGGTCACCGAGTGTTGGGACTACGCAAAGTCTATACTGTACATGTGATCGCATTTACCTCATGTCATGTCACTTAGGCGTGCCATTGCAGCTATCATTCCGTTTGCTAAATCCATATCATCACATACTATAAGACTTGTGTGTCATGAGCTTTCATGCCATCTTCTGTCACTCAAGTTTGTCTATACGCATATCATCAGATGGTTATGCTAGTTATGGCAAGGTGTGAAATGACCACTGCGACATCGCGATGCCACCTTGCCTTGTGTACTATGATATACATGACATCATCTGATGCTATTTATATCATTACTTTAACGAAAACCAGCAGATAATGAAGCCAAGGAAGGTATATAAGGGGGCGTTAATTGCACTGTTTTAAGTGTATTCTTGTAATTATGATATAGATGTGAAGAAAGTAAAGTGGACAAAAAGACAACATGATGCCGGCACGGACCGAACCTGCAACCTTCGGATCCTGCAGCCTTCGGAGCCTCAGTACCTGTTATTCATGTTCGTCGTGCATTCATCTCATGCCATACCGATTTTTGCATATAAGAGGTACCCGAAACTGCCTCAGAGGAACGATGTAGGCGCTTAGCTGGATAGATAGATAGATAGATAGATAGATAGATAGATAGATAGATAGATAGATAGATAGATAGATAGATAGATAGATAGATAGATAGATAGATAGATAGATAGATAGATAGATAGATAGATAGATAGCTAGATAGATAGATAATAGATAGATAGATAGCTAGATAGATAGATAGATAGATAGATAGACTAGACAGACAGACAGGACAGACAGACAGACAGACAGAAGCAGACAGACAGACAGACAGATAGATAGATAGATAGATAGATAGATAGATAGATAGATAGATAGATAGATAGATAGATAGATAGATAGATAGATAGATAGATAGATAGATAGATAGATAGATAGATAGATAGATAGATAGATAGATAGATAGATAGATATGGCTGAAGTGCCTCTGGCTCTTCGAGAAACCAAGAAATGCTTCGCCTTGAAGAAACACAGGTGAGTTTCCTCAGCGACGATCTGCGCTAGAGGCGCACCAGAACAACTTTAACTAGGAGAACTTTGGAATATTCTAGCCACGTCATAGAAAAAAATCTACACCACTGAAATAATTTGGCATGAACACAGCTGAATTTGGCAGCAAAAACATATGCTAAAGATGACAGCTCTATGCGAAGCGTCGTAAGAACTCATACGGTATATTGAGGGGACTCGTTTAGGGTTTGAGGAGTCTGCACATGTTAAACAGGAAATACGAATGAGCGTAAGATGAGCAGGGCCAGTGAATTGAGGACTTTGATGGATTTTAGAACGACAGCTGCATTCAAATAGGACAAGCCGCTCTCTGCTTCGGAAACACAAACGATAACATGAAGGCAAAGAATTCGTGTGTAAGACACCGGTTGCATTCGAGTCAGAGAGAGCTCAGAGTGTGAGAAGAAGGCTTAGAAGGCAAAATACGAATCTTGCCACAAGAAACGGGCAACCTAGAAGCAGCAATGCGATAATATATGCGACGCTGCGAAGTAAAGTGAAAGGAACATAAGGAATGGCACTGAGAAAAGTAAGTTGTGTATACCGCCTTGCACCATTTACATCGAGCATGTTGTAATCCCACGACAAAAATAGTGTACAAAGCGTGGTCTGTGCGAACGGGAACAAAGGACACCTGATAATTATGTCCATTGTCGATGAACAAAAGGTCATTCTTACTGTTATTCTGGCATTAATTTCTTACCCTAATATACGCCATAGATGGTTCAGGACAACTATGGCGTGGGGCACTATTAAAGAGAACGCGGGTCGCCAAGGGCCAAATTGACGGTGCTCTGTTTCAATTAGTGTTACTCTAGCGCAGTTTGCTTTCCCTGTTTAGAAACCGGCAGTATTCGCAATGTCCATAGACTGTCGCGCCGCCAAGCGGAATTCAAGAGCGTCCTCTCGAGGAGGGTTAGTAGACGATAAAATGGCAGCACTACGCAGCCTCTCCCTTGTTCGGCTGTGCTAACCTCAGTGTTAACGCATTGGCAAGGAAGGTACACTACGACTTTGCTCGTTCCCTGCATCAGTGAACAAACCGGGCCCTCCGTGACATGAGAAATCTGATTCGTTCTTGCGAGACGCGAAGTTTTCGTGAAAATACGTGGCAACTCGCGCTTTCAATGCTAGCCCACAGCGTACGCATACTATCAGCTTCGCGAGGCTTTCTGTAGCCACGTAGGTTAGTTAAATATTATCGTCTGACATATTCAGTTGAATCTCACCCTGTTTTACTTGCATATAGCATTGGTCAGTGTTTCTTGTAGAGCATGAATCCCATAACACTACGCGGGAAGTCGCGCGGGCTCGCGATGTGCTCTTGTAAAACTCAGCGATCTCAAGTTGTCGATACATTAAAATAGGGCCTCTATCCTTTGTCAGCAAAGCGCTGTTACTAATCGTGCGAGCGACGTTTCAATCATTCGAGGACGCGTCTGCTCTACGCCTTTCGTGGAGCGAACGCTTTCCACGCCGTCCTTCGCCAGTGTGTTGGTGTTGGTTTCATAGCCAGCGCTGCGCCGTTTGTTTTTGTACGTTTGTTGATAGGTGGCAGCACACTGCAAGCGATTTGCTCGTTGACCGATCCGAGAGCATAATGTTCTTCGCGCCCAGACGTCTCTCTAATTGTAAACGTGGTGACGCGGAGTGGTCGCAGTCGTTCGGCGAGGAATTTCTTCGGATTGCTTTCAGCAGTGATGTTGAAAGAAACCATCTTGACGACGAGGATTTTTCACTTGAGATTGAAGACTGCGAAAGCACCGAGAGTGACAGCTGTGACAGCGACGATGAACGATGAGCTGAACTCACGAGGAGCGAGTTGCACTTCACGTCCCCTCGTGCGTTAATGTTCTTTCACGCTCGTAAGTCACTTTGATTGTATTTAACGTATAATATCCTTGAGTGAGATCAGAATAAAAGCATAGTTCCTCTTGTGCATTGCATGTATCACAATTATTGTGGATAATATGGAGCGCCGCATCGCCAACACGCTCGAGCTCGACCAGCGAAGCGAAATGGTTAGAGCGATGGAACGTGCAGTCACGGCCACAATCTACGCCTCTCGGCTATCTTCTTCGACGTTGCGAAAAGCATACGTGTGCATTCTTTTCGATATTCATGTTTGGATCGGGCTGATCGAATCTGCAACATGCGAGTGAAGTGAATTGCACACGGCTAGAGTCTCAGCATGGCTGTGACACAAGCGCTACTGAATGGGATGTTAAATGCTCGTGTTCCGTTGAAGACGTAATACCGCGTTCCCGACTGCGCAAGTAATGACGACGTGCGGTCCCGTGCTGCAGCAATGACGCTACTCGCTGGCGGCCTACTACTGCGGCAAATCCGTCAGGCAGGCTCGGTACGTACTACCTCTGTGTGCCGTTCAGCTCATACGTCAATTTTAGTTCATGCAGTTTTATGTAGCACGCACAGGATATCGCAAAGCATCGTTATGCACGGTAACGGAGCTGAAATACAACCTTTCACACAGCACAGCAGCAAATAATTAGGTGGGGGGTACTTCGCACTTTCCATGGTTTGGGAAAGTATTTTAGTCTCATATCCAATTGAGCGGGGCTCATGACTTCATCCGGTGAAAGTGGCACGGGCCGTACGTCCGCACGTCCTATCTGTTCCTATGCTAACAAACGGGTTGACCCTCCTCCTGGCGCCATCTTGAAATGCACGGCGCGCCACCTATAGTCCGTGGGCATTGCGAATAGAAACCGCTGAAAAGCAGAATCGCGTCCAGGGTAGTTACAGCAAAAGATCAAACGTGGACTTCGTCAGTAGAACTATGCTTTGTAATTTTTGTTTCTTTTACAGCGTAAATTACATGTTTTAAAGGTGATCAATATGCACAGAGGAGATTTGTGTAGGGTGTAATATGAAAGGTCTATAGGCGATGTAATCTCGCATACGATTAGTAAAATTTCTTTTGGCCTTGCGTAAGTTTTTATGGAAACAACTGTAAGCTATAGCTCAGGCCGTGCTCTCTGCCTTTTCAACAGATATCGATCTTTTTCGTGCAGGTATGCTTTTTCCAATGAATCTAGTAGAGCCAAGCCTACATTAGTTAGTGATGTACGTGTATTTCATTAAGCGTTGCTCCAATGGGCATTATTAGTTAAGCTGGGTTATGTTAAATTAAATAAGCGTTGTATAATGAATAACTTGCGCTAGCAATTGTTTATAATGCTTCATTAAGGGGCGGCCTCAGCGAACTCAAAGGAGCAATTATGTTTAGAGAGCACAAGTTTGTTGGCGGCAATGTCATTTTTCTTCGGAACGAGCATCCCGATAATTATGGTGAACCAGAAGTTTGCAAAGCTATCCAGTATGTTATTATGTTATTGGCGCATTGCTTTGTGCCCTATAATATTATTTTGCACGTGCCTATGCAGAGAGTAAAAAGGTAAATATTAGATATTTTCAACGTACAGTAACAAGCGTCATCAAGCGCAGAAAAAAATGTATCCATCGTGAGTATGACAGCAGCGCTAGTGCTAGCGTTGACGGTGTATCATGAGACTCAACAAGAGATAAATCTGCGCTCCATTGTTGCTTGGTGATTAATGTGTCACTCTTCTAAGGGCGAGGACGGGAATTCGTTAACTGGCCATGGCAAGTGTGTTTAGATGGGGCGAAATGCTCAAACACCCGTGTACGTAGATTGATGTGGACATTAATGAACCCCAGGGTATCAAACAGTTATCGGAAGCCCGCACTACGGGGTCCCTCGTAGTCACACCGTGGTTAGTGCACGTAGATTTCCATATTTTAATTTCTTACATCAGTGGCAATCGTGCGGATATTTGGTAACGCGACTTTCGTGGCCAATATGCGCCGGCAAAAAAAGGCCACTAAGGGGGCGTTGGAAAAAGTAAATGAGCGAAAATGTGTCTTGCGCTCACACGCAGAACTCCAGACGCGGGATTTCCACTCAGACAAAACAACTACCGTCAGTAAAAATAATGAATTAATCAATGTATAGTTCTCCGCAAAACGAGTACACTGCTGTCTCAGGCCACAGGCGGCGAAGTGCCTATAAACAGCTTTTTCCCTGCTTATAGGCAGGTTTACGAGCACCAACAAACACTGAAAACAATGAATCAACTGAGTGCAGCGAAAGACTGACTAAATAAACACAGATAACTAAGGTTGATATAAATTGAATGACTCTTACATTTAATGATAATTCATCCAGTAAAGCACAGAGACAATCGAAAAAGTTTAATATTGTAAGCACGACGCCCAGATACTACACCACATTTCTTAGATATTAGTTTATTATCAGCCTTTTTAAGCTAGAGCATAGCATTCTTTCAAACCTCTGACCACGACGGCATAGCTCAGACCAATTATTGCAGGATCTTTTTTTTTCTCATTTTGTAATGCGAATTGCCATCTTCTGTGCCGCTTTTGATATGAGTTATCAGAAGACACAATGGATATTTACTCCCGAAGAAGGGTGTGTCTGAGTCAGTAAAAATAACATTCGGAAATTATATTTAGATTTATTTATTCATGACACACGTCACAATTGCTAAGTTGAAAGCCTCAACATGTAGCGTTGCCTCTGTAGTCAACATCCTCAAAATTGTTTTATTTACCGATACTGCAATCCCAAAAGGGGATTTCAGCAGTGTGGAAATACAATATATTCTGGTACAAGTGTAGGCAACAAAACAAAGCAAGATAAAATATATCCCTTCAAAAAATTACAAGTACAACATCGGTTATGCCAACAAATACATTGTAAATGCTATTGCTTATACTATTGCACATACAAATACAACGCTTACACAAAACATGAAGTAAGTAAATAAAACTCGGCAAAAAGAAATACATATTATGAAAGAGGTCATATTCGAGATCGCAACGTAATTAAGAGATGTTAGCGGCAAATGAAGACAGCGAAGGTGGAGTAATTTCAGTATTGGTCAAGTAATTCCATGCAGTAACAGACCTTGGAAGGAAGGAATATTTGAAACAATTGTTTTAAATGCGAAGCATTTCTTAGCGAACCTTTGGCACTTTGAGCGTTTCTATCTATCTATCTATCTATCTATCTATCTATCTATCTATCTATCTATCTATCTATCTATCTATCTATCTATCTATCTATCTATCTATCTATCTATCTATCTATCTATCTATCTATCTATCTAGCCGCCTACGTCTGGGTGCGCTCATGGTCGCCTCCTTAACTTGGTGTAGACCAAAATTGGCATAGAAGGGTAAGAGGATTTGACGAATAAGATTGTCGGGTCATGACATGAATAACGTGAAAATTCTGTCGCGTGCGTGGTCAAACCCTTTCCACTAGACATGTGTGGCACATACCCGTTTACCACGGGTCGCGGTGTACGGGTATGCGCCACAGGTGATTGACAGTTTATATCTACCCAGGAACGGTGAGAACAGACATTGGTAACTTAAATGCTAGAGCGTTAAGGAAAACAGACATCGGCAGCGTTTACTCAACGAGTGGAAATAACGAAAATTAGGATCCCAGCAGGAATCGACCCCAAGCATTCTGCGTGGCAACCCGGTATTCAACCACTGAGCCACGCCAGGTCTATAAACTTCATTGGAAAAACAGCCTACGCAGGCGTAATATCGGTGAAACGTCAATTGTGGTTGTGGTGCTTGCTATCTAATTTTACAAGAAAGCTGTACACACTACATGATACTCCTACGATGTGTACTCCTACGATACAGGCGTCATATCAGATTAACGTTTGTGGTTCAAGCGTTGGCTCCGCTTTTATAGCAGTCTAATAAACATTACGTTTGTATTCCTATGATTCAGAAAGTTATATTGAAGCACTGTTCGACCTCGGAGGAATACATTAACGAAAGTAACATATGATATCCACATCACCGCACTGTACAGTGCACTTAGTCCGCCAGAGCGACGCAGTGTCCTCTTCATTTCTTACGAGGCTGGGCGATGGCCTCATGCTGACCGAGGATGATGCCAGATTGATTGACCGCCGCTTTGTAGACTAAGCTACCGAGGCCATATACGCCCAGGTAGTCTACGAATACGACAAGCACCATCCACTGATGTTTTTCTACGTAGCACTATCCAGGTATACCGGCATCTTGCCTATACCTCACCAACGCGAAGGGTGGCTTCAGGTTCCGACATGTCGCCGGCTCTATCGACAGACACTTTGTCGACGAAATGACCGAGGCATCCACGAATTCCAACAGCTCTACTATACCACGTACTTCAATACACATGGACCCCTCGTCACCACGATCACCACCGGATCCTATAACAAGTCATGACCAGCTGCTGGTGCTCACTGATAACGGTGATGATACCCTTGTTCAAGAACTGTCAAGAATTTCTTCCACACATGCACACGGGTTCGTGAAACGTGCTTGCGTTCTCGGGACACGTATCAGCACTACATATCAGCTTACCGCTTTTGGTGTTGGTAATACCTACGTTGCCATTAGCAGCATTACCCAACCGTAAACAACTGGTTATATAACACATATGCGGCTCTTCAACATATATGTGTGCGTATAAAATTTATACAAATCTTTAGCGTCATTTTGTAACGTGTCGCTCAGTGAAAAAAATTACGCCACAGTCACCTTCCTACCGCATGCTTCGCACAACGTCGACTCCCACGGTACGTGAGATCTGCGTAATTTTTTTACGTGGAATGGTGTAATTTTTAGCTGATATGCCTCTATCTTGTGGCATACCCAGAAGAAAAAGTAATTATGTCAGAAATGTTCATATTGTAACATTTATAAGTCGATATAACAACCTTTGTCGGGAAACGCGATTGCGCTCTGTAAGCGCAGGCTAGTTGGCTTTTTCTAGAAGTTCTATTGCAGAAGTACAGGTGTAGTTATTTTAAATGAAGCGGACTGTCTTTCTCTGCACCGGTTTGAGCTTTCTGATGTTAGTGTGGGGTTAAGGATCCCAAATAATAGCTGCACAGTCTAGTACTGGAAATATAATTGTTTTGTACTCTAATAAGCGAACGCGACACGTTGACAGCTTTAACGCCCTTCTAAGAAAAACAATTTACGGCAGGCATTAGCGGTTACTTTATTAATGTGTCGAATCCATTTTAGGTTGTTAGTTATACACAGGCCAATGTACTTATCTTCTGTTACCTCAGATAAAAAAACATGGCTAGCCGAAAAATTCAACCTAATATCCTTTTTTTGTGAGTTATGCACATAAAAGCAGTTTTCTCAAACTTTCCCTACATCTCCCAATCTTCTTACCAGGCAACAACTTTCCCAAATGCATAATTTAGTAATATTTGATTGGAAGCACTATTTATTTCTAAGTATAAAACACTGTCGTCTGCATATAATTTAATCTTACCAAGTAGACCACTTACAAGATCGTTTATGTAGAGCAGAATGAAGAGAGGTCCAAGAACCAAGCCTTGGGGAACGCCAGATTCCACGGAAAGATTCTCGGAGTCGTGGTTCTTAGAGGTAACGAGTTGTCTAAGCCCACTAAGGTAATCTGAAATCCATTTAATTAGCATAGGATTTTTAAGAATTTTGTATAATTTATGTAGTAGTTTCTGATTAAATACTTATCGAAAGCTATAGAAAAATTCATGAATATGGCGTCTGCATGTTTTCCGTTGTTTATATTGTTTGCGAAGTCATGCACTGCTTATAGCAATTGTGTTATTGTCGAATAACCTTTTCGGAATCGATGCTGATGGATTGTTACAAATTTATGTTTTTCAAGAAATTCCGAAAGGTGTTTGTGAATGAAGTGTTAAAATATTTTGAATGCAGTTACAATAAATTTTGATGTGCTGCTTATTCCAAAAAAAGTGTCATTAAACAGTGTCATTTCAAAAGCAATACACCTGTGCCCAGTATATGCAAAAATTCAGTTATTTAAAATAATCTTATTATCAGTGCAAAATAGCATAACGATGCAGGGTGCCTTAGCTATGTCTAGCCAGAGCTTAAAAATATGCCTACGCACTCTCTGACGACACGACTAAATGCAGGTTGTAGACTATTACCTGGAGTGCGTCACACTCTTTTTATGTTCTTGTTAAGTGTCTAATTAGGCATCTTTCATTAATTAACTTTTGAAGCTACAAAGCTGGGCGTGTCACGTGGTATGTTTTTGTATTTCGCAGGCATCTGCAGTAAGGAGAAAAACACTGATACTTAATACAGAAAAAGTAAGAAACTAATCGGTCGTTTCACAAACTGATCTAAAGGGTGATTCCACGAGAAATCGAACATGGCTGTCCGGTCGCAATTTTTCTTTTGCCTGAGTTTTATATGTTATGGGGGCCCATTCAATGTGCACGGAACAGAAAATTTTATTTCCAAGAAACGCTCGCAGCGCGCCAAAAAAAATATTTGAAGGGGGCGGCGCGGGCCTCCTGTTTTTACTCTCTGCAATGTTTTCGGATTTCACGGCCGAATTTAGCGCGAACTATAAATGATGTGTGGCAATTTTTTTATGGTTTTAATACGCATTACTGTGAATTACATCCATGCTTTTTTGCTGCCACCCTCAAAAAGAAGAAAATGTGAAAAAATGGCAAACACGGCCGAAATCAAAAAAGGGTCCTAAGTTGGAGGCGCCTTGGCGCCTTTGCTATTACAAACATAAACTTGAAAACAATGCAAAATATAGAAAAGAGCCTTTGCAACATTTATACGGAATATAATTTTCCTACGGGCAGCGCAAAAAAAAGAAAGAAATAGTTAAAGAAGCGAGTTTTTTTCAGAAAAGTACATTTTCAAAAAATAAAATAAAAAACTCCGGTCTCAATTTTGACAATTTTTCATCGAAGAGCCCTTATGTAAGTGAACACACGGTTTTAATATCATATGTCCTCATTTGCTTTGTTCACGAGATATAAGGGGCCAAAGTGACCCTTGCTGTGTGTGCTCACTTCAGTGCGACTGATGGTTGTTATCAGCTTGCATTGTGCGTAAATCTCAGTTTTAATTATTCTGCTGCAGCAAAACCTTGCTCTGGTGGCTTTTCGTCAAGAAAAATGTGTTATCAGATTTTATTTGGTTCTAGCGTGTGTGAAACTGGGCTGCTGCCGCCCTCTAAAGGGTGATTCCACGAGAGATCAAACATGCCTGTCCGGTCGATATTATTGTTTTGCCTGGGTTTTTTATATGTTATGTGGGCACATTCAAAGTGCACGGAACCGAAAATTTTATTTCCAAGAAACGCTCCCAGCGTGCCAAAAAAATATTTGAAGGTGGCGGCGCGGACCTCCTGTTTTTGTTCACTGCAATGTTTTCGGATTTCACGGCCGAATTTAACGCGAACTGTGCTGTGTGTGCTCACTTCAGTGCGATTGATAGTTGTCATCAGCTTGCATTGCACGTAAATCTGGTTTTAATTATTTTCCTGCAGTATAACTTTGCTCTGGTGTCTTGTCGTCAAGGAAAATGTATTCTCAAACTTTAATTGTGTCTAGCGTGTGCGGGGGTGGGCTGCTGCCGCTCCCTAAAGGACTAACGCGTACGCAGTTTGCAGCTTACAACCTACCCCACCAGTATTCGCTAATCAGAAGCACGCGAGACACCGGGAACGCATGGTTTATGTCACTTTGTCAAAACTCTCCTTGCACACAGAAAGGCATCTGTATGCAGCGAAGGCCAACTTAATCTGTAACTAAATGCCACAATCAGCAGGCGCGCTGTTATGCAGTTGTTTTCTCACTGCCTGCTTGCTTCCCTTCCATTATGTGCATTGCACGCTCTAACCATCTTAACCATCTTAACATCTCTAACCAAAGAGCCGTTTATTTCACTTCCCGCTATCACATGTTTTCGGCGTCGCAGATAACGTCTTCCTGTATCATCTCGACCTTTACCTCAGCGTTTCAACAGCCAGAAAACGTGCGGTGCGGCATGATTAAGCCATGAGTGGCCGAAGCTGCCCAATTGATGATGTTTTGTTGCAACTTTACTAAAGTGCTTTCCCACGTCGAGGACAGCAGAAGTCATTGGTTGCGCCAGACGGACATTACCCCTAGTTTTGACAATGAGTGCGGCCTACAAATTATTTAATACAGCCCAAAGCGCTTAGACAGCCTTAGTTCTGGAAAGGCATTCATGACAGCTGCGCAGATGTGAGATAATTTGTGCGGCGCCGTTCAGTATAAACGTTTCGACTCGCTCTAGGTCTAGCTGTTCACTACACGCGATGCGCGCGGCCCATGGCTACGTCCGATTGTTCTGTGCCGATTATTTACGCGTTCCCAAAAAGAATATTGCTGAGGAAAACGTTTTGGTTGCGCAAATTTTTTTTCTTTGCTCTTTTTGTTGTTGCCTACCTCCAGAAGCTACTGTCATAGGCTGAGGATCTTCGCGACACCTGCGAAGTCTGCTTGCATTGGTTTACGCTCCTCAAGGAAGACCTGTCTACATCTAACCGCGATGAGGTAGACCATGCATTCCTTCAGGAAGAAGAAGCGATTGATATCTTGAACAGGCGCGCCCATCTTTACTCTGATGATTGTAGGCGGGGTTGTAGGCTGCAAACTGTTTACACGTTAGCCATTTAGAGGGCGGCAGCAGCCCACTTTTGCACACGCTAGACACAAATAAAAACTGAGAACACATTTTTCTTGACGAAAAGCCACCAGAGCAAGGTTTTGCTGCAGCAGAATTATTAAAACTGCGATTTACGCACAATGCAAGCTAATAACAACCATCAGTCGCACTGAAGTGAGCACGTACAGCAAGGGTAATTTTGGCCAGTTATATCTCGTAAACAAATCAAATGAGGACATATGATATTAAAGCCTTGTGTTGACTGGCACAAGCGCTCTTCGTTACAAAAAATGTCGTGAAAAATGAGACCAGAATTTTTTTATTTTATTTTTTTGAAAGTGTACTTTTTTGAAAAAAACTCGCTTCTTTACCTATTTTTTTTCTTTTTTTTCCGCTGCCTGCAGGAAAATGAGCTTCCTTATAAATATTGCAAAGGCTCTTTTCTATAGTTGACATTGTTTTCAAGTTGAAATAGCAAAAGCGTCAAGGCGCATCCAACTGAGGACACTTTTTTGATTTCGGCCGTGTTTGCCATTTTTTTCATATTTTCTTCGTTTTGAGGACGGCATAAAAAAAGCATCGATATGATTCACAGTAATTCGTATTAAAACCAGCGAAAAAAAATTTCGACACATCATTTATAGTTCGCGCTAAATTCGGCCGTGAAATTCGAAAACATTGCAGTGAGCAAGAACAGCAGGCCCGCGCCGCCACCTTCTAATATTTTTTGGCGCGCTGGGAGCGCTTCTTGGAAATAAAGTTTTCAGTTCCGTGCACTTTGAATGTGCCCACATAACATATAAAAAACCCAGGCAAAGCAATAATGACGACCGGACAGGCACGTTCGATCTCTCGTGGAATCACCCTACAACTTTCTCACTGCAATGTTCGACCCAGCTTTGTTGCTTCCAAAGTTATTTATTAGGCATGCCTAATAATGCAGTTAAGCAGAACACAAAAAATAGTGTGACCTACTCCAGGCAGTAGTCAGCAGCGTGCCTTTTGTCGCGTCGTCATAGAGTGCACCGGCACATTTTTAAACTCTGCATAGCTGGGGCATCCTATATGCTAGGCCCATGTTTGTGTGCAGCTGCCATCCCCAGCGCCCATTTCATCTAGCGCACTTTAATACATACCTGAGACAAAGAATGAAATAGTTTATCTGTCGATATTTTTGATCAGCAACATCAACATCTAAAGCTTGTGTCGCTATCGTTGCGCGCAAAATTTTAAAGTGCGGAAGAAAAACCAGCAACAAAGGAAAAACAGCTATAAACAACAGCAATAAAATAGAAACTCGCTGGCCACTATCTTTGTTCAGGTTAGACTCACTACTGACCTATTCCTTAAAGGGACACTAAAGAGAAACAATGAATCGGTTTAGATCGATAAATTGTGCTCTGAGAACTGTAATGTCGTTAATTTCGCCATCATAGGTTTATTAATAGAGGAGAAAATCAAGTTCAAAGTTTCATTTTCAAATTTTGCGCCGAAATCTCCCCGCGTGACGTCACGGATTTTAAAGTGTACTTATCGTATCTTGGCGCCATTGGCTCAACGAAATTACCCCAAACTTGGTATGATAAGACTACCGCCCCCTCAGAGGACAATGTAGTTCATTTTTACCGATTAGCAACTACGTAGTCTCTATTAGGCGCCGCAAAAACATGTGACGTCATGGCGTATGGTGCGGAAACTTCAAAGTGGCGTCGCCACCCACACTTAGTTTTTGCACATTTTCTCGCTTACTAAGCATCTTCTCGCAGCAAGCGTGTTTCTTTTCTTTTTTTCGTATCGTGAAAGAGTACATTGCTAATATGAGAAAAATCGTTTTGCTCTTTAGTTTCTCTTTAATGATGTATGTATGTACATCACATTGTTAAGGAGAACGCTATAAGAGGAATGCATAACGTTGTTATACGCTCACTTTGTGTTCACAGCCGTTCTTCCTGAGAGCTTCTATCGAAGTGAAAAACAATCTTGGGCCCACAGCGAACATCGTGCTCGCATTACGTTTAAAGTGGTGGAAGCTTACCTTTTACTGACTAATATACTACTAATATGTTAATAGACATTTTTTGCACGAAAAATTCATGCCCAGCATCTTAAACAGCATCTTCTTTCTTTCTTTCTTTTCTTTTTTTCTCACAGCGTTCTAAGTTCGCACTACCATTATAAACAACTACTGCTTACACTGTTCTTGTTTGTTTATACTGTTTGTAGTACAGTTTATGTTGTGCCTGTGCTGTACTACGCAATAAAACCGTCTCGCATATTTTATTGCGCAGATGTACATGCTCCCAGGTGATGCGTCTATCTAAATGAATTCTCGCACCAGCGAACATAAAATTCCAACAGTTGTCTCTCTGATATCCATACACGCTGTTATTTTTACGACGAACATGCGCACTGAGTAACGTCAGTTGGTGTGGCCTGCACAGTAACACAAAGCAACGTCTGATTTTCAGGATCATCCCCTTCTGTAAGCAGTAGGTCGGTAATAAAACTATCATAAACAGAGTCGATGCTGCTAGCCCGATGCAGGACATACATTCAATCATTTCTAACGTAGTTGGTAGCACTGGTAGCGAAATCTATGTCACCGATTTTTCTAACTGCTTGTTCTTTAGAGAATTGTTTTTTATTTCTTTATGGTGTTTTCTTTAGTACACACAAGGCTGTCTCATCTCTCGTAAATTCAGGAGAAGCGCTCATGTCTGCGAGATGCTTAGAGATGAGCGTAAAAAAAGGCTAATTTGAACGACAGCGCCCATCTAACCGCATTTATTAATTAAGGTCAAAGCGCTGAAGTGACGGGAACTACACAGACGGCGGGACGTTCCCCTTTCGTCTCTTCTGTTACTGCAGCGCGGTGAGATCAATTACCTCAACGAACCAACCAGCCCAAACATATGCGCTCCTAACCGCATTTTTTTTTTCGCCACGGTATCAATTCAAACTGCTTGGCGGCTGCGCTCATCGAATGTCTGAAGGACAGGGTAAATGTCACTCCCACCAGCTCACAGTCTCCTCTTGCGAGCGAGCGAGCGACAGCTGCGATCCGAAAGCGTATACAGACGACGAGCGTAGCTGGTGGTTGACTCCCTTCCTTTCTTTTCTCCCTTGCCTTCTCTTCGCCGCTTCGAGAACCAATCAGGAGAGTCGTGGAGAGGAGGTCGGCATCCCTCTCTTCCCGCTCCCTTTTTTTCGGGAGTTCCGTGGCGCTCCCGGCGTGGTTCGGCGCCTTTCTTGTCGCGCGGGAGCGCGCATTAGGAGACGACTGGTCGTCTGCGAACCGACCGAGACGCGGTGTTGGCTCGGCGCTCGCGCAAAGCCACGAAGCGACCGACCGAGGACGCGGGAAGCAGCAGCAGCAAATCGATTGCGGGACAGCATTTTCGTTTCAACAAGTGACGGACTGAGTGTCCTCGTTCTCCGCTGTTGTGATTCGGTGTTGGAAGTCGGCGTTGCACGTGCGTCTGTGGTTGGTTTCGCCTACTGAGTCGAATACCTTGCGCCGTCGTGCACCACTCCACGGGAGGGTGAGAAACGCTTGACTGTGTTCTTTTGTTGGCCAGAATTAGGGGAAAGCTGCAGGAGGCGAACAAAAAAAAAAAAGGAATCCATCAGTCGTTTATTCCCGGCAGGCTAAGGAGACTGGCAAACTGATTTTATTTTCCGAAGTATTCTTCAAAAGCTTTACTGCTGGCAACTTCGCTCTGTAGCGTTCCCGGAAAAGTTGTTCATTATTGGGCTCCTATGCCTATTTGTTGATTATTTGATTTAAGATGAAGGGCCGAAGTATTTCCTGGCAATCAACTTGAGGATACGAGCCATGTCTGTGTATACCTGCTTCGCACATATGTTTTCCAGTGAACATAGCCCTACAACGGGGTTCCGACTGTCAAACAAGGCGGAGAACGTGGAAATTGAAAATTGAGCGCTTTTTATATATATAAACGCTAAAGCAACGAAGAAAAAAGGCACAGCTTACGCTGATATAAGCCATATTAATGTGAATTTTTGATAGGATTGAATACGGCAGCCTATTGAGCTGTGTTAGGGTAGGAAACTTCTTGGCTTTGTCACCGGTGTCTTACGTTAACAGAACTAACGTGTGTCTACACTGAATGAAAAACCTGCGTCGATATTTCCCTCTGGTGACCTCAAGTTGCGGACTTGCGGCAACCGCGTATGGTAAAATAGGTGATGCATTGCCCTTCGTTTAGTTTTCCAAAAATATACGTTTAGGTTCAATCGTTTTTTGTTCTTTTCTATTCATATGGTGAGGGCCAGACGGTTAATTTTATGAAACTCGCTTGAATTCACAGAAGGGCAACCGCCTTTTCAGGGACGCCTAATTATTCTACTACCGCGCCAGCTGAGTAGGGGTACCTGATGAATTCTGCCAGAAAAGTAACTTAAGCGAAATCCATCAAATCGGCGCTGAGTTACTCTTTTTGCATGAACGTAGCTTTTCTTCAACAGCTGCGGACGTTCACCCAGGAGAAAAAAACCATCGGCGATCATCTCCTGCATGCGAGCGGAGGAATAAAGTTGTCGAAGTACTAAGACATTCCTGTTAACGAGCTTTTCCTGTCCTGTGTTGAAGCTTATTGCTGTAGACTTCGACATGCTGAATACGTTATGATATCACTTGTGAGAATGCCTGCCGGTGCCTAAAACCACCCCGTCTGCACAAATGTTGGATGATTGATAACGCGGCCAGCTCACGTAAAACCGCCGACGAGGTAGTGTGCACAGCATTGCCTCTTGAAGGGTGAACGTAGCGTGCAATTCTAGCTTGGCTAGCTACCGATGAATGTGTGTGCTGTAGAGCAATAACACTTAGGACTGTTAGCTTGTAGCACGTTCAACAGGTCTCTTCAGCATCTTCACTGGAAAGTAATTTCTACTTTGATGTGAAGAGTAGCACTTCTAGGTAGTTTGGTTTTGGGACCATGTCGATGAGCGTTGAAACAGGGCCACACACCACGCTTCCGAGTTCGGTTTGGAACGTCTAGTGAAAGCGAACCCTCTGTGGGCTCCTGATGCAAGAACGTATTTCGACCGTTCCTTCACTTGTCTAGTAAACGAGCACTAAGCTGTTGTGTGAAATAGTGGAAAAACCAGGGTATTTCTCGTAATAAATATCTGACGGTGTAAAACAGTCCCCTTCATTTTACAGCTCCTTGATAGGAGGTTCTTCTGAAGTTTTCTCTCTTTTGCAAGTAAAATCACTCGTATTTAGCGTTCACGTGCGGATACCAGTGATAGCCAGCATTTGTGCGGAATCTGCATCTGTCACCTTCGCAGTAGCCGGCCCCCTCCCTTGTTAAAGCAAGCGTACATTTAACATTTAATGGTGATGAGACGTTGAAGCATTGCTACCAATTCTCAGATTTCATGCCTCAGCTCTTCTAAATGTGCTAGTGAAGACGCAGGAAAGCCACTGGCACAGTTATTTTTATGAGTATTGTAATAACTAATCAAGCTCTTGAAAGCGGTATCACAGTGCGACAATGTTGATCACTTATGGTTCAGCAATTCGTAATTCGCAGTAGCAACTATTGAATTTCCTCTAAACTAGTAAGCTGCTTGAGTAGCGTCAGTGCTAATATTGTTCAGAAAACTACAGTGGCATATCATAGTTATTGGCAAAAGAAAGACCACAGCCAGTCAGAAAAAATAAAGATAAGCAAATACGTTCCGATAAGCAACCATAAAACGCGCAAAAACAACTGAAAATAATTACATGGTATCCTATAAATAAAGTGACGACGATTGTACTACTAGTTAATTATCTGTGGTAAGCTCTTATGCGAATAGAGTAATAAGCAGTCTTTTTAACATTTATTTAGCCTACGGAGTCATTCGCTGTCTCCTGAAGTTAAAGGCGCATTTTTTTTATATATCATCGAACAAAATCCGCGATCCCTGTCGTAACATGTATCGCATGGCTCCCCTTTCCAACTCAAGAAAATGAGGCGACTTCTAAAAAATACTGTTCTGACAATAGCATGGTAGTTCCACGGTTCTAGTGTAACTCGTCAATTAAAGAATAGCCAGAGATATCGCACTTCCCGAGGTGGTTTAAAATACGCTTAGCTTAATCACTGTAACATTCTACGAGTGATCACAGCCTGTAACCAGCAGTGTTTATTGTCAGTAAGCTACACAAGGATACACGGTAGCGTTTCCGACTGTTTGCTGCATCTGAATTCCTTGTTTCGTCGTTAATTGCGAAGTGGTCGTCCGTTCTCGTCGTGTGAGGAGGGATACTGATCGATCACGCCATTCAGTTTTGGTCTCAGGGTGTCTAGTCGAAGAACGAACTTTACCTAGGTCTGCACCGATTACAGCCCCCTTACGCGCTCAAATCCTGTACTTCTTCGTACTGTTTCAACGAGGTTTCTCCACTGAAAGGACTGTCATTACCGATAAACAGCACCGCGCTCTGTGTGCTTGTCCTGCTGTTTTTTGGTGAGTGCTCGGACTGCCTGGAAACCACCGCTTTAGTGGATCTGGGACTTTTCTCGTATACGCTTCGTCGTCAAGACACATGAGGATATGACCGTCGAGATCGACAAGTAAGTGCACATTTCGTTCTTTGTTTCAGCGTGCGAATTAGATTAATTCATTTCGTGTGTAAATAATTAACAAACGCAAGACTCGTCACTAGGTTAGAATTCAATTGTGACTGTTTACGTAAACAGGGGATACGACGCCATCGTTATATAAAAAAAAGGTTTAAGCAAGAACAACACTGTTTTTAAGTAGGAGACACGAAGCAACGTTTTACGCAGAATACAAAAAAAATTGAACAACACTTCTGTGCTTCCGCACATAACGATGCGAATTTTGGTTTCGCTATTTCGACGCACTGATCCCATCGCATATACAAGCCACGATTGTTCAGTACATGCCGTTTCATTGTGATACCAGATAGCATCCTGAATCAATCATAACGCATGAAACTCCGAAGAATCATACCATTCGTGCACTAAAAAAAACATGCTAACGTCCTAATAGGGGCGAGCTATTGCTTAAACGGTCATTTCTAAGTGCAAAATACACTGTCTAAGCCACTCGATGCATACACTTTTTTTTTTAACTGTCAAAGTGGGTCGAGTTCACACGTCAAATGATGACACACAAGATTTCACTTAAAGTTTCATGCTACAGTTGCATGAAGTTGTTTTCAATGTGGTTTCATTTTCTTTTTTTATCCTTCGGAAATGCCAGACCATTAGTGCCGTGCGTTGCAGCAATTGCGCACTTAATGCTGTGTTTTTTCGCCACATACCGGGAAAGCGTCCGAAATGGTGCTGTCCGAATTTGCACATTCGGTAACGCAAGCTGTTGTGGAGGGTTTAATTACATTATATTATTCCGCCACGGCGCACCCTCTTCATTTTATTGCAGATATATTCTCCCCTATGACATTGACACACTCCGAGCCAGCTTTCTGCTATACGTTCTTCATATATTCCACACTGCAGCGCTTTGATGTAACGTGATATATGCGATTTGCATAGCACCCGGACGAGAAATAACGACGTTAGGATTACCTGCATAGCATGTGCTAATCGAAAGCTGAACATTTTAACGCGATAGCTTTCAAGAGCTCGTTTCGCAGGAATTCCGGTGTCGGCGTCGTTGGTTCTGAGCGAAAAATCACCATCTTGTTCGTGACCAAATAATTGAGAAAGAAGAAAAATGAAATACATAACAAAAAACTTTGCATCAAGTGAGAATCGACCCCAGGCCGTCTGCGTGGCAAGCAGCTGTGCAACCACAGAAGCCCGCTATTGCTTGAAACAGCTTCGAAAAAAAAATGAATTGTATGAATATCATGTAGTGGAAGGAGCCCTTAACGGCAGAAGCGTAGAATCGCGCAAGGCGTCAAAATATGTGAATTGCGCAACGAGTGGGCGTTTTAAAAGCCCACCCTTTACAAAGCACTCATATATATTTAATCACTATTATCAGCAAAAACATCAACAAAGTAACTGCTGCGTAGGTTCGCGTGTTGCCTTACGGGCGCGTAGTGGGCCTTTCTCTGATCCGCAAAAGGAAGATTTATGGCATAGTATGCATTTAGCAACTGTACTTGCAGTCGGCGTTCTAGAATAGTTTGAAACTGCCAATGTTACGCGCACAGTCGTCCGTTTCCTTAAGGCACGGTTGAGGCATGCACCGAGAACCGAAGCGAGGCTAGCGATTGAGAAGGCGATGCGCACGGTGCCCGATTACACTATCGTGTTCTACTCTTGAACGTGAAGCTCAAGCGTCCTCCAAGTTGTTAGTAAATAAACGACGCCATATTGCAGTGCGGAGCCGATGTAGCGTAGAGCCGAGGATAAGGCGAAGCCCACGAAGGTGGGTCTAACGGCCGGGGCTCGAAGCGCCGCTGCAAGAGAAACGGGCGACTTGCTATAGTGTTGCAAGACGAAGACTGGTTTATTGTACAAGAGGCACAAGGAAGAGTGGAAACAGTGACACACTGCGGCAACATTGCTGTCCATAGTAGATATAATAGCACAAAGAAAAATAGCGCAGATTGGCGCTAGCGACTGTGATGCGCATGGGGCCCGATAGCGCTGTCGCGTTTACTCTTGAAGGCGAAGCTCAAGCGTCCTCAAAGTTTATTGTTTCATGTCACTCCGTTTACCACATACGAAACATGATGGAGTGCATATTCTGGCGTTGATGTGCTCAGACTCACCGTACGTACACGAATAGGACACCGCACTCCCTCTAAAACTGCGGAGCCGGAATTCAATTATATATGATTAGCAATAGCATGGTTAACGGGCGGTAGGGATTAGCGAAAGGTAATGGCGGTTTTTCGAGGTCAGTAGGTATGCGCTGCTGAGGAGGATGTCGGAGTACGTCCTTGCCCATCAGAAAAACCGGTGGGTGCCCGTCGGCACCGGAAAACTTGAATGGTGTGTTCCGCATTGGGCGTAAAATTTCAACCACGTCATCACCTGCTGCCGTTAAAGCCCCTTTATCTGGAAAGTAGCGACACTCTCCTCCGCGCGCGCGTTTTCCCCTCAATTCTCCTCCCATTTCACCCCTGTCCTGGCCGGCGCGCTGCGCACGGCACGCTGAACCCTCCACTGGCTCGCCGCAGCTGCATTAGAATCATTGCGCGCGCTTGTTTAATCGGCCTCTTGAAGGATTAAATGAGAATCTGTCTCTTAAGCAATCGTCATGACGAAAGTGGGCTTACGATTGAACAAAGCGACAAATATATTTTTTAAGACGCTTCGATAAATACAAATAAGCGCTTCGAAAAAAAATGAGTATACCAACGGTTTACCTCTCCGTCGCCGCCTCGGCTGTCCGCATCGCGGAGGTGTACTAAGCGCATATAATGTAACCAGCATAAAGTATAGGCGTAAACTTTTTTTCATAATTGTGGTCTTGATGAGCTCAAAGAAGGCAGCCAGGGAGGAACGTGGTGGTTTACTTTAGTTGAATTGGGCCAAATGAGTGGGCCCGCAGCCTTTTTGTGTCAATGCCGCTGTCAGATACGCACGCGCGCACACGATGCAGGAACGCATATACGCACATAGATACACACGCGATACAGACACGCACGCACATAGATACACACGATCATACGCACGCGATACAGGCACGCACGCACATACACACGCGATATAGATACGCCTGGAGGTTTCGTGGCGTACGTGAGCAACTGAAAGCGCGCGAAGTTTCCTTGCGCTCGCTTCTCGTGACGTCAGGGTCACCTGACTTGGAGGTATCGCGCGTCGCAGCCATTGAACGTTGCGGATGCGCCGGCTCCGCGAAAGAGAGGGTGAACAAAGAGGAGGTTGACGGCGCGGCGAGGGTGAGGCGGCATGGATAAAGGAGCGCCGCTACTTTCCAACAAGGGGCTTTAGCTGCAGTCAGCCAAACGGGATGGTTATTAGTTGACTATCGCTGTCCAATTTTGGCCCCTGTCTCTACCTTTCCGAGTTGTTGTACATGCCGAATAAACAGACTCGCATATTAAAAGGAGGGGTGGGGGGGGGGGGCGCTAGTGAACGTTCTTTAGGCATGAACGGAACAGTCCGCGACAATTACGAACATTCCCGCTGCTTACAGTGTGAGATTACAGGGGAAGAAGAATGGTGGTGTGAGCGAGTTGGTTAATGTGCATTTTAAAGAGTTCGCAGCGCTAGCACGTAAGAGCTGGAAGAAAAGCCACACAAAGCAAAGAGGGACGCAGACGTCCCTCTTTCCTTTTTTAAAGAGTGTGGGCGTTCAGCACATACGTGCTTGCGCTGCAAAACACTTTGAAAGCATATTACAGAGGAAGAAATTATGCAGCGTAACTATTTTCAAAATGTATTGTAATATAAGCGTAGTACAGCATATATTACAATGCAGCTTATAAGCGCCACAAAGCTTATATTAGGGCGTGAAAAAAATTCAATAGCCCTAATTTTTCTGTTATGGAATGCTCGGTATCAATCAGGATTGGGAAAGCGAAATCCTGCAATGGCTCTTGGATATAATATAATCATTGAGCGCGCATGCGCAGAATAGGCGTTCCATGATTACTCTACTTGTCCCCGCAGACAATAGCACTACGTTTAACGTTATAAAGCATTTCGCAAAACTGGAAAAAGAAGATTTAAAAAAAATTTGGCGAATATCGCCCTAAGTCACGCAAGGCTTGAAACAGCGAAACTGGACCATTCTGAAGACTAATCCTTCTAGGTTGTTTTTAGGGCCTTAGCTAGGTGATGCGGGTTCTAGGTTGCTTCTAGGTTGCTGCTAGGATTTAGCTAGGTGTTGCTAGGTTGTTTCTACGTTGATTCTCACCGCAGGTTCGACTTAAAGCACAGACAGTCACGGACACGACACGGTTGCCCTAACTCCAGAGACATAAGAAACTCGCGCTGAAACCAAGCGTTTGTACCTGACATATATCTACGGGCACGTCATCGTTGGCGTAGGCCTTCCATCACTTCGGAGTCTTCTCGCAGCCGCCGTTGCCTTTCCTTTTCCCGAGCATTCTTCTCGTTTTACGTACTCTGGCTCTTCGGATCGCCGCCATTGCGTCGCAACCATTTGTTTGGTTAACTGTTGCATTCTTGGGCTAACTGTTGGGATAATTGTTGCGTTTAGAGTGGACGAGTGGTGAGTAGTGGGATTTACCCAATTTCTATTGTACACACCGGTTTCTTCCCAGCCATTCCTTGAACTAGTTGTTGCCTTCTTCCTTTTTAATGGACCACTGGTGGGTAGTCGGATTCACACAGTTTCTGCAGCACATACCGGTTTATAATGAGGACAGTTTTCCGGGTCGGCTCACAAGGAACAATTTGCTAAACAGTTTCACTGTTGAAAGACACAACATTTTTGTTGCAACGGTATTGTACTGCTGAGGTCTAAATTTTTCTGGGCTTTGTTATTACAATTAGATAAATCTGTGCCATTTTTTCATGGTATTGTGTAATCCTACAATTTGTATTGATAAGTTGTGGAACATGTTGAAGAAGACTCTAAAAATCGATCGCAGTGCGTTGTTGACCATACGCTGTTCCGCAGAACTAGAAACGGGGTGGCGAGTTGGAGTTGCTGATGCGGTTATCGCACACGCGCAAGCCACCACGCACACTCAAAACTCACCCAGAACTGAACGCACACAGACACACTCACAACCACACACACATAAAACCACACGTAAACACACATACAACCCACCCACAAACACACACAGGGACATACACATACACACAACTTCACACCCACGCACTACGAAACACACACACATAAAACCACACGTACACACACACACACACACACACCGACAAACACACACACAGGCGTGCGCCTGTGTGCGCTTTGTTTTTCGATTCTGGAGCTTTCCATAAGGTATCCGCATAGGTAGTGGGTAGTTATATGACGTGAAACGCAAAAATATTACGAAACGCTTTCCACAATGTTTGAGAATAGTAAGTAGATGCCAAATACTTAAAAAGCGTTAATATCGTCTTAGTAATGTAGCGGTAATGAGTTCTATAATATTGTAATAGAACAGCGCTTAGACGAAGCACACAGAAATGTGCATTGGTCTTTTTGTAATATTCCTTTCCACGTGTTTACTTTCGGAGGAATTCCTGCAAATTTGGGCTAATACTGCGCAACCAGCTCCGTTTATATTGTGCTGAGGTACATCAATTTCGAGATCAATTTCGAGCGAGAAATTCCAGTCAACCCGTTTTCAGCGATAATTTAGAAAGAAAGATTCGAATTAAAATGAAAGGTAACATGCTATATGACGAAGCATCTGTCGTGGTCTGGGATTCGAAACATGGAGCAACACTTTTCCGGCGCAGTCGCTCAACCATCTGATCGCACAAAGACGCTAGCAAATCATAAGGCGAGGACGACGAATTAATCGACAAATCGAAGCACAGCGACACGGTTTTATATTGTAAACAAATTTTGTAGAACTTCGTAAGAATGAAGAAGGCTCTTTCAAGAAAAAAATTCAGTTTTTTTATGCCTGTCAAGAACCTTGTTGAAACTGATGTACTGTACTTTTCAGATTTCACTGCTTCCATTACGGTTTTCAACCGGCGTAATGTGGATTCTATGCCATTACGATTCAATCGTGGGGTCTCTGCATTACTCGAAAAGCTCTGAGCGCAAATTTTTGCCGCGGCCGGCCGCAGCTTGGAAGGATGCTTGAGAAGAGAAGACTATAGATTTGGAGGAAACATTTCGCGACAATACACAGAGTGTGAATGATTTAAATAAAACCTCCTGCATTTCTGAATAGGTTTTTTGAGCCTTGAAATTCGCTCTCACCTGCCATCACCAGTAATAACCATGTTCCACTAGTGCAGCTGACAGGCGAGAGTTCTATAAAAATAATTTATGTTTACCTGCGAACATATGTGCCTCGCCTTTCATATACGGGTAGCATCGGCTTTAACCATCATGTAATGCAGACTTTATGACAATAAATGCATCACAGAGGGAATAATCGACTGGCTTTTCTTCCTCCGACCCCCGACGTGAATGACGCGACGCGAAAAATGAACATTTGGCGTCACGGAGAATTCTTTGGTTGGTTGTTTGTCAACTGCCGCGAATGCCTAAAAGCGATGGGCTAAAAAGCGCGCAAGGATACGCCCTTCTGTGAGCATAAAGGTGGCGACACATTTGGTTCGATCCGTACATTTTCTTACTAGGCGTGACGCAGAGGTAAATGTGAGAAAGACATCATAACTGCAAACTCAGCTCCTCCACACGCGCAAATGCTCCCAGTGTGCATTGTAGTGGGCCATTTTATCGATTTGATTGTTTATAGTAGTGTTTCTCTGGTTGCTGCAGACTATGTAGACAAGACCGAAAACACCCTAACGTGTCAGCTGCTATGCTTTACATACTAAATTGATTTATTGCACACCATCCAGCTACTGACAATCAATTCTTCTTTATTTTCCGCCCTTTGAAACCTCCAGGATAAAGAACTAGCTGTTATTTGTGGCGTTTCTGGGCGTTGGTTTGTTTTGCTTTAATACTCGAAAGAGCAGGAGCAGGGGGAAAATGTTCATCTACGTTAGCATAAGCATAATTTACTTTTTAAGTATACGAAAGGCTCGTATTGATTTGGAAGCCTTAGAGTCAAGGCAATACTTATCTTTTGTGTAATAGTAGAGATAGATGGACGTGAAGCAAGTGAGGCGCGGTGCACGTATCGACCATGCCATAAAATTTCTAATGCAGAATTTGTTTTACAAACTCGCGTGTCTGGTAAAAAATATACTTTATACCCGCTTTCTTGATAGGTAATCACCCGTTGTTACTCAGCCCTTTCATTCGCTTGGATTGGGTCGGCGTACTACCATTTTTGACACAATAACTTTGCATACGCAGCACTGTTTATTGGGTCACCTTGGAGCAATAAAATTTTACTCCTGCGATATCTTTTTTTTTACTTGATAATGAGCGATTTATTTTTTAAACTTTCCATTGAAACGCCGCCTGTTTTTTGTCGTACGCAGTTAAAAAAAAAAATAACCTGAAATATAAGCCATTCAACCCCCCCCTCCTTTCGACTTGATTGCTTTTGAAGGAAATGCGAGAGTCCCTCATAAACTGTTGATTAACACGCGGTACTTCATGTGGACTTCTTTTCTTCGGCTTCCGACGAAATTAGAAGCACAATGCAGTGAAACGTATAAACAACAACAAGAAACATGAACAGCGATTCGCACCACGGAAGAAATTGCATGCGTCCGCAACAATAACACGCGTGTTCTGTTACCTTGCGATTTCTCCCAAACTAGTACAAAGACGACGTCCACCATATTGTTCTGTTTTGTAACCACAAACTCTTCGTTGCGATCCTCTAATGAATGCCAAGCCATTAGGCTGGTTCTCGTGTTCCACTACATCGACGCTTTTCGTACATTGATTGCCTCTTAGCAGCTTCCTATTTTTTTCATGTACTTGTTCGGAACGAATACCAGATTACGAAAGCCTCCAAACATCGTTTTCACCGTCTGAACAGTGAATAACATTGCGTTAAAGAGAAATCATTATCGCGATGTAGTGCGCCATCTCATTCCTATAATCGCCTCGCGGATTTCCCGTTACGAGGCGACACATAATTCGTGACGCGGTTTTTGCGAAAGAGAACGTGATGAGTCGTTAGCGAGGAAAGCCAATTTTCATTTTTTTCTGTATGACTGTAGCTCCCACGTTTTCCATCGCAAGGAACCAGTTGAAGCCGCTTCACTAATCACTCCAGTTTGCCGCCGATACTATAGATAAGCGAAAGCTGGGCAACGGTTATCGACAGTTATGCCGTAGCAAAATGTCGGTATTGCGTGGTGGAAGGCGCTTCTTTTTAACACCGTATATTCAGTGCGCTAACGTTTATGTGCCGACTCAATAAGAAAGCTGCGCGAACGTCCGTCCCTCCATCCGTCTGTCTGTCACATTAGAGGATTCCTGCTGTAAATAAATAAATTATTGAAATTAAGAGCCCTTCTTCTATCGAAATGGGTGCAAGCGAAGCCTGGCGTGGGCGTCCCTGATTACTGCTTTTCTTTCTTTGTTTCTTTCTTTCTTTCTTTCTTTCTTTCTTTCTTTCTTTCTTTCTTTCTTTCTTTCTTTCTTCTTTCTTTCTTTCTTTCTTTCTTTCTTTCTTTCTTCTTTCTTTCTTTCTTTCTTTCTTTCTTTCTTTCTTTCTTTCTTTCTTTCTTTCTTTCTTTCTTTCTTTCGCATTGCGCGATGCTCCAACCAAACGTAAGCGTTCACTGGTATTATAGTTAGCGGCCGTCACTTGAACGCTGTTTTCGGGCTGAATCGACATGGCGCCTTTCTGGTTCTCAAAAGCATCCTTCAGCCTCTAGAACGGCCCAACGAGAGGACCGCCACGCTATTAAGAGAACGCGGGATAGACATTCAATTTTCTCGAAGTCAGGATTTTCCTGAAATGTGCAGTTACTGATATCGACACTGCGCGTTGTTCAGTAGATCTCTTTCAGTCCGCCAACATGAAATATTTCAATGGAGCACCCATAGTAAGCTTCCCAAATGATCGTTTTCATCGTCGGTAGAACTCATTCGTATGCTTCAGTTCACATTGGGCAAGCATGGGCGCGTGGCTCAAGCCACTCGCTTTGGACCGCGACCACAGGTTTCAAACCCCAGTAACGGAGCGAAAAGCTATTTTGTTTTAAATGCGGAGCATTTCTAAGCGAACCCAAGGCAATTTGAGCGTTTCTATCTACGTACATACCTATCTGTCTAGCCGCTCACGTCTGGGCGCTCTCTTGATCGCCTCGTTCACTTGGTGTAGGCGAAAATTGGTATGGGGGGAGGGGTAAGAGGGTTTAACGAATATGACTGTCTGGTCATCACATCCTTACCGTGAAAATTCTGTCGGGTACGTCGTCAAACCCTTTCCTCCGCACACGTATGGCACATACCCGTACACCATGGGTCGCTCTATGAGGGTATGCGCCACAGGAGATTGAAAGTTTATGCCTACCCAGAAAGGGCGAGAACAGGCATTGGTACTTTAAATGTGACAGTGTTAAAGAAAACCGACATCTGTAGCGTTGACCACGACGAATGCAAAAATAAAAATGAGGATGTCAGCAGGCATCGAACGCAAGCGTTCTCTGTGGCTGTCAGGTGTTCTACCACAGAGCCATGCCAGATCTTAAAACTGCTCTGGAAAAAGGCCGTATGCAGGCGTAATGTAGGTGCAACGTCAAATGCGATGCGGTGCCTATCTATTTTTATAACAAAGCAATAAACATATACTCCTATGATACAGGCGTCAGATTGGGTTAACGTCAATTGTGGTTCCAGTGGTTGCAGTGTTTGCTCCGCTTTTATGGCAGTCTAATGAACATTACATTTCTATTCCTATGATTCAGCAAACTACCGCATATGCAAGCGTGGCTCGAACCCGGAGGAATACGCTAACGAATGATATTCACATAATCACACTATAACTTGCACTTCACTTCGATAATGCTGACGTCTCTGCTGTGGCGTGAGCGCTCACGTTACGTCATACCATAACTTACTCTGTAAACGCCAGTGTAGTTGACATCCCTGGTAAGCCCACGATGTGCACACAACAACTAAACTTACAAAAACATGTCGATCCACCTCGTAACGTGTGGCGCAAAGCTAAAAAAATTCAGCAGATCCCACGTACCGTGGGAGTCGATGTTATGCGAAGCACGCGGCGGGTAGGTGACTGTGGCGTAACTTTTTTTACTGAGCGACACGTTACAAAATGACGCTAAAGATTTGTACAAATTTTATACGCACACATATATATGTTGAAGAGCTGCATATGTGTTATGTAACCAGTTGCTTACGGTTGGGTAACGCTGCCAATGGCAACTTGGGTACTACCAACACCGGAAGTGGTAGGCTGATATGTAGTGCTTATACTTGTCCCTTATGATGGAGAACGTACGCACGTTTCACGAACCCGTGTGCATGTGTGCATGAAGTTCTTGACAGTTCTTGAACAAGGGCATCATCACCGTGATCAGTGAACACCAGCAGCTGGTCGTGACCTGTTATAGGATCCCGTCGTTGATCGTGGTGGCGAGGGGTTCATGTGTAGTGAAGTATGTGATATAGTAGAGCTGTTAGAATTCGTGAATGCCTCGGTCATTTCGTCCACGAATTGTCTGTCGACAGAGCCAGCGACATGTCGGAACCTGAAGCCACCCTTCGCGTTGGTGAAGTATAGGCCGTCGAGGCTGGCAGGCCTGGATAGTGCTACGTAGACCAACATCAGTGGATGGTGTTTGTCGTATTCGTAGACTATCTGGGCGTATGTGGCCTACGTAGCCTAGTCTACAACGCGGTTGTCAATCAATCTGGCATCATCCTTGGTCAGCATGAGGCCATCGCCCAGCCGCGTAAGAAAAGAATAGGACACTGCGTCGTTCTGGTGGACGAAGCGCACTTTACGCTGCGGTGATGTGGATATCATATGTAACTTTCGTTAATGTATTCGTCCAGGGTCTGGCTATGCTTCAATATAGCTTGCTGAATCATAGGAATACAAACGTAATGTTTATTAGACTGCTATAAAAGCGGAGCCAGCACTGGAACTACAGACGTTAATCTGATATGACGCCTGTATCGTAGAAGTATCATGTAGTGTATATTGCTTTCTTTTGCACCCGTTTCACCCGTTTGCACCCCTTTATGGCCAAAGCTCCACGGTGGGTTGCGCCAAGTAGCTGAGGATCAGCCAATCAACCAACCAACCCGGCGCAACGCCTTGCCATCGTAAAACCTCAGTGTTGTGAGATAATTTTCTTCTTGGCACATTGCGCTGCAGGTTATATTGTGCTTTTTCTGCTTGATCGTGCGTTTATCATGAGTAGAACCATGTGAGCACAAGCATTCCTTTTTCTTTTTTTTTTAATTAGAGCCTGCTACATCAGGACACGACAGTGACGCTTGTCCGTGTAGCGCGCTGACCCTTAAGAGCCGGTGCCGTATTTGAATTAGGCGGTGCATCGAGAAACGTGCCTTCGTTGTCTGCATGCGTGCCAATGCGTCTGTGAAATTCATCGTTTGGTGTCCACGCGCCTTTTGCAAACAATGATCTTATCAAACTTGATAGCCAGCACCACAACCGCAATTGACGTTGCACCGATATTACGTCTGCGTAGGCTGTTTTTCCAAACCAGTTTATAGACCTGGCGTGGCTCAGTGGCAGAATACGTCATTGCCACGCAGAATGCTTGGGTTCGATTCCTGGTGGGATCCTAATTTTCATTCTTTCCATTCGTTGAGTCAACGCTGCCGATGTTGGTTTTCCTTAACGCTCTAGCATTTAAGTTACCAATGTCTGTTCTCGCCGTTCCTGGGTAGATATAAACTGTCAATCACCTGTGGCGCATACCCGTACACCGCGGCCCGTGGTAAACGGGTATGTGCCACACGTGTCTGGAGGAAATGGTTTGACGACGTACGCGACAGGATTTTAATGTTATTCATGTTATGATCCGGCAGTCATATTCGTCAAATCCTCTTACCCTCCCATGCAAATTTTGGTCTACACCAAGGTAAGGAGGCGATCATGAGAGTACCCAGACGTAGGCGGCTAGATAGATAGATAGATAGATAGATAGATAGATACGTAGATAGAAACGCTCAAAGTGCCAGAGGTTCGCTAAGAAATGCTTCGCATTTAAAATGCAGCATAGAGAATTATTCGCCGAATGCTTCGCATGAAACCGATTCCCACAAGGCTTGGGATCTGCCAAATTTTTTATTTATTATTTCTTTGGTGGTCGCCAGCTTTGGGTGAGAATGGTTTTTGGGCGAACGCGTAACGTGTTTTTTTCGGGTCGGTACCTTTTTTTTTGGAACACCACCAGCTTCACAGGTTGGTCAATGAAAGCTTCGCTTGAAAAACCCTCTGATTGAGAAGACTTCTTTTGACAGTCTTCTGACGGTAAAATATGCTGGAAAGGCTGTTGTTTATATCCTACAATACTTCAAAAATTTCTCTACGAATATATCTACCTTCAATTCCATTTGAAAACTGAAAGTTGTTGCTTCATTTTGTAATTATGCGCTAATTATATGTGGTAAACATTTATGATACAGCATTATATAACGAACGCGGCAGCGAAAGCTTGTGCGGCCTCTATAAGCGTTAGCAAGCGTTATCCACGCAGCCTGGAATACTTGATTAGGGATACATTATTTTACACGTAAGATACAACGACGTCAATAGTGAAAACAATCCACTATGATTTTGCTACATATTTGGCAAGCACGTAATACACTACCGTTGAAATGTGGTCTGAGTGTCTGAACATTTCGTGGAGATTCGGCAACATCAGCAAAAGCGCAATTTAATTTCCGTTGATGGCTGACATAATGCCGCACTACCGCACTCCACAATCGATACGGCACTACACAGATCAACATTAAACCATATATTCCGCTATTAACTTACGCGTGTCTATCTTATAAGCGTTGTCTATCCTAAAAGGCTGTACAGCATCTATACGTGCATGCCTCTGTGCCATAAACTGGTTGTTCCATTTGAGATGGCCGAATTATGTCCTTATTCAAGTACGTGGTTTCTGTCCGTCTGTGCGAATAGCTAACAGACACACAGATAGTGAAAATAAGTCACAGCGTGCCCAAATCGCACAATTTTTAGACATTCACAAGAGTACTGACATGATAGACTTTCATTGTGGGAAAGGGCAGTGCATACTGAAAGATTCTTGAAATAGGGGCAACTAAGTTCATTCATTATTATATTTTGTTCCACTTCTCTACCTAGCCACACCAACGAATATTTTTGGGGTTTTACGTCCCATTCTACATGATTATGGGGCACGCCGCAGTGGAAGGCTCCGGATATTTTGACAACTTGGTGTTCTTTAACGTGCGCCGAAATTTAAGCACACGGGCCTCTAGCAATTCGCCTCCGTCGAAATGCAGCCGCCGCGGCCGGGATTTGGTCCTCCGACCTTCGGTTCAGCAGTCAAGCAACCCTAGACAACCGTGGTTGCTTCCAGTTTTCAGCCAGATCCCAGCCAGTTCAACTAAAGAAAGAAATCACTGCAAAGGTGCAAGAGGTTAGCAGTATAGAAAGCGTAATGAGGCGCCAGCCTCTACCTGAATAGTTGTTCTGTCGGAAGTACAGAACTTAAGTGTTTAGCACGTCACAAACTCAAAAAAGGAGCATTGCTCACAAGCAACCTTCCACAGCAGGTCGAGATGCGCGTCAGTATGTCGATAGCTTTCCTTTCGCTCTTCCCCTAATTTGTATCTTTCTGAGCAATAATGTAGTGAAGGTACTTTGACACACGCCTACCGAAGCACCTGCACACCACAGTATGCGGTGTGTCGATACGACACACCACAGCTGTGACCTGTACCTTCCCTTCTTGCACATACGTTCGTATTTATTAAAGAAGCCAGCATCGGGAAATGTTATTGTCCGCGTAGTTCGTCGATTACAGTCGTCTAATTCCGGTATCTTCCACGGCAACAGCAACAAAGAAAAAATAACACTGCTTTGCCAATTATTTCATCTCGGATTCACAGCCTTCCATGGATATACCTTCAGTGGATTAAGTGTTCAATTGAAGTTGAGAGTCACGTCCGGAGTGCTAATTACTTCTGTCTTGCGCCATTAAGCGGGCCGGTCGTAACGTCGTGCATCCTAAAAAAATGACACGCGAACAGTGCGTTTACCGCCACATGACGTAGTTACACTTAGAGCATTGTTAACGCATTTTTACAAAGATTCTATGTGGATACAAACATATACATTGCCTTCTGGCGGATCGGAGTAACGAAGGATGATGACGACAGTAGAATAGAACATTGCAATAGTTTGAAACAACGAATTCTCGTTTCTTTTTTTTTACGTTCCATGCGCTTACACTAGAAGAAAAATGTGGTCCTAACGATGCTTGGCCATACGGCAAAAAAACATCTCCAAGAAATGCGGACGAAAGATTACATGTTCCTTCGCATCGAAAATGGAGGAAAGATGACCTTTTTAGGGCTCGTTTTTCTTTGTCAGACACAATATTAATGAGAACTAACAGACAATAATGCCAAGGAAAGTACAGGGGATGCTATTTGTAATATTGGAATATAAATGTGAAGGAAGTAAAGTGGACGAAAAGCTAACTTGTCGACGGCAGGGACCGAACCTGCGACCTTCGAATAACGCGTCCGATGCTCTACCACTGAGCTACGGCGGCGGTGATCCCCCCGTCCACATTATAGGGTATATACGTGTATTTAAACCTAGGAGTGTTAGTCAGCGCCGATCGCAGCCATGGCGGCGAGTGTGGAACACTCTTTTTCTGCCTATTTGGCGTCACGTAGCACGTGATCGAAAAGGAGTATAAATCACTTGTCGCACGTCCCTCTTTTTCGTGCTGTCACCATCCGAAATCTCAAATGACATTCCTGACGTCTCACGTAAGCAAGATGCTCGGTAAAATCGGTCACATTCATCCCACCGATGTCACGTTCTTCGACGATATCATTTCACCTTTCGGGAACAAGGAGTTCCCTTAGTCTCTTTTCGACTACTTTCGACCTTCTTGTTTGTATCGCGAAGCGCATGTCTCGACTTTAGCCGGCGACATTCAATTATATGTGCTCCTGTCAGCAGCTGTTGTTGACGGGATTGTAGAACCTGACAAGACAGAAAAAACGAGGCCTGTAAATATAAACTCTAAATCTGAATGCCAAGCAGGCGCGCCTAAGTATCAGTCTATAGATAGTGTGCACTCTTTGTCGCGTTAGTATAGAATTTACTGCGTGATAGAAACTATATTTCGCAATTTTCGCTAAGAATTTCGCCTATTTCCCAATAAACGTTTATGTGCTCCCGAAGTATGGAACATTAGTTTCGATGAACTTTAAGCCCTCGAACTGACAAAATTTAGAAAGCTTTGTAAGCAGGCAGAGAGGCGTTCTTCGAGCATTATCCGTCCCTCGGTTGGCCCGATTACACAAGCTTTCAGATCGGAGTCTGTAGTGGAGCCTTGGGATTTCTCAGCGCCTTTGGCTGGAAGCTGCGCATGGTCCTGACGTTGCCTCTAGCAAGTCGTGTACAGCTATTCTCGCAGTTTGGTAAGACCTTCAGTAGTTCTCAGTGCGCGCAGTTCACCGTACAGGCGCATACACGTGCACGCACAAATATATATATATATATATATATATATATATATATATATATATATATATATATATATATATATGTGTGTGTGTGTGTGTGTGTATGATGAACTTGTGTGTGTGCTTACGTAAGAACCCAAGGAAGTTCCCGCGAAGACGGCACCATGGTATAACGAGTGTAGGAGCACGCCATGCGAATTGTGACGACGCGCGTGCCTCTTCTACCTGCGGCGAATTATTTTCACCTTCTATCATTCTATTTTTTCTCGTCGCTGCTGTGCGTAATAACTCAAATTTTTGTTAATTTACTCTGCGTATCCCTTCATTCCCGTTGTCTTTTCACTTCATGATGATTGTCACTAACACTATAAAGACTATAAGTTCTACTTTCTCTTGTCCATTATATCACAAGGATCTCTAATCCGGCAGCTTCGATGCCTTAAAGCAGATCATAGTGTGTGTGTGTTTGCGTGTGTGTGTTCTGTGATATGTTCCTACACCTCAGTATATTTTTGTACTACTTTAAAGGCAATAAATTTGTCTTTTTTACAAATGCACCACTATCTGCGTATGAATCAAAAGTCTCACCACGTGCTTTCACTTAATGTAAGAAGGTTATGAGGCGTTTTAGAAAACAGTTGGGCCACGTAGGGCTGGGCATCATCTTTTATTTCTTGTTTGTTACCGTGCTGCATCAGGATGATGAGTTGCAAGTTGCTTGTTATTGGGAAATTGAATATTAAACTACCGATTCGGTTTCTTCACTGCGAATTGTATGGTTCACCTAATTTACAATCTGCTATTTCAATAAGACAACCTCGTGTTACAGGGTCTGTCTGCACATTTGCTTGGTTTAGATTACAAAGCTAAGGCTTTCCACAGGTTGGTTCCGTTGCTGTGCATGCTATTGCCACTGTTGGTGCTTCAAGCATTTGTGAGAGGTACAGTCTCAACGGAAAAAGATTAACACAAGTGGCCGGTGGTCGGAGCGGCAAGATTGCGACACGCTGCGCTGTTTTTTTCCGAGCATGCCGATATCGAGAGTGCCAAGCATATTCAATTTTTCAAAGCAGGGGCAAGAATCTCCAGCAAGCAGCTTTTTCGGGGCGACAGCGATAAAGATGAAGTTCGATACGTGCGCTTTCACTTGCGACTCAGTCGTTGCCGACACTGGCTTCTGGGGATGCGAAAAAAATGAAGTGAAATTCATACTGCTGGATACGCCTCGCGATCCATTCATGCCGACACAAAGCCACTATACCTGGCATTAACCGGCGGCGGGAGTTTCCCCAAGCAAGAATACCCTTCAACGATCGCTTGTGCCCTTTTGACCGGTGGGTCTCCTGCAGGGAGGTTCGAACCCGCCACCTCCCGCATCCGAGCCGGACGCCGTATCCAATGAAATGGCGTCCGGATCGAACTACGTTCCCATGCTGCCTCCTGGATACGAAAGCGAGGAACGCAAGCCGCTGATGACTCACCCAGTAACTCGCGAGGATGCCGCGGATTAACACTTTATATGTTACATAACACAGCGCCGACCCAGCTGCAAATTCTGCCTTGTCCGGCTACGCATGTGCAGCCCGCCCGCCATATTTCACTGCGGGGCCTTGCCGAAAATCACGCGCGAAGGGCCTACTGTTTACGGCTTGCGATGGTGTCACATCCTTCTGCATCAGCATGACTTCTTTGTTCTTTTCTCCCTACCTTTCCTACATTCCTTCTACCTCTCTTGGCCACTTTGTGCGCGAGCAACTGGCCCACCCAGCCGGACTACACGTAGTTGTGCGACTCCAGTGCCTTTTAGTTGCACACCTGGCGAAGACCCCACGCGTTTGCCTCAACGCGGTATAGACAATGTTCACTTGTCATATTTCTGGGCACTCGCACGTGTCCTCGACCTAGTCTTCGACATCGTCGGAGTGAATGGAGGTAAATATATCTGTGAAAAAGAACGATTGTGTGACGTTTACTGCTGACGAACTTACGCGCCGCACGGTGGGGGGATCAATACAATCTACTGAGAGGAAAAAGGTGGTGGCTTTCGCCCTCGAGTCACTTTAGGGAAATGCTTAAGGGACCGTGTAACTTTTCTTTCTGTATTTATTTATTTATTTATTTATTTATTTATTTATTTATTTATTTATTTATTACCCTTCTGTACTACATACCTCAGGCAGCTGGAGTGCATATTGAGTGCAGGATTCCACGGTATGTAGCTTACAGTTTGGAATAAAAATAGAGAAGGATTACATAACAGACAAGATGCGCGAAAGTGTCGGTCGAAGGTGAACATTTACACAGAGTTACCGGTTGAGCTTGTTTGATCAATGGGGACCTTGCAGTGATGGCTGCAACCAAAAACAAAGGTTTTACCTTTCTGACGTAAGCCGGCAGCGTATAACTACTCGTATAGCTAACCAGCGCTGTTCCACAGTATTAGGAATTGTTGCCGTGCTAAGAGGTTGGCCATTTGGGCTATGCATTTTTTAAAGGCGAAAGCCTTAGATGCCGCACCGAACGTCAAAATTGACCGCCGGCGTCCCGCAGCGTCGGCATCAACACGAGTGGAGAAAAAAAATTGTCATCACGTGTTTTGACGTCATTATGACGTCATTGTGACGTCACACGTCGAAGAAAACTGTGACGCCTCATCACGTGTCGCCACGTGATGACGTCGTCGTATGACATCGTCGCTTGGTCACAGGTTAGCCGATCACGGAGTCACTCCAACACCACGGGTGTTGAGGTGCAGAAAGCTTTTGCCGATCACGGAGGCCGTGCAAGAACCACGTTGGGTGCGGAACGCTTTCGACCGGGATCAATGTTCTCGACCTGAGAAGAAGAAGATGGTATTCGCCTTCCAGTCTTCTTAGGTATATGCGCAAGGGACCGTGTGCTTTTTTAATGCGATAGCGTTAAACTTGTTTCGCAGAAATTTCGGCGGCGGCGTCGGCGTTGGTGTCGACAGCGGCGGCGTCATAGGTTGTGAGGGAAAAAGCGGCGTTGCCCTCTCTAAGAATTTCCTGTATCTGGCGGAGTCTGCTTAACGCATGTAATATTGCGTGGCAGAATCGTAGAACCGCATCATGTGTCAAAAAAATGTGCATTGCGCAACGCGTGGGTGGTTTAAAGCTTCCCGCTCATTACAATGTGTGTGTGCAGCTGTTCAGACGCGCGTGACGCCTTACGGATGCGTAGTGCGTACTTCGCCAGTTTTCAAAAGGCAAAATATTGGCGTAGTGGGCACTTCGCAACTGTACTTGCAGTAGCCATTCTAGCATATTTTGAAACGGCCAATCTTACGCGCACAAATGTTCCTTTGCTGGCGGCATGGTTGAAGGCGATGCGCACGGCGCCCGATTTCACTACCGCGTTCTATAAACTATTGAAGGTGTAGTTCAAGCGTCCGCCTAGTCCTCTTTTTCGAAACAATGTTTATTCGAATCAACCACAATGTGCACAAATTGCACGCGCGTTGATTTAGAACACCGGATGGTCCGTTTCCCTTGTCATCAATAACACTCGCCACGTGTGACGTGTAATCGTTGCGACTAAACCTGCTGCTGATTTCCACACAGCGTGTCTGTGTGATACGTCTGTATTACAAAAGCCGCGTTGCAGAGGTTCCCGTTCCGTAAGCTGACGGACATGCCGGACAAACAGCGCACGCACCTATTTGCTGCGTGATTTATTGCCAAGCACTTGCTCGTAACAGCTGCTAAGTTATTACCCGTGGGCTAAACTCTTTTGCAGTCTCAGTGAATTGTATAGTATGTATATAAGGCTTTACCTTACTGCCTATGTACGCCTGTTCTATTGGACCCGCCGTCGCAAGGTCAGCCGGCAAAGGCGTCATGGAGTTAATTTCGAGGGCGTGGCTTTGATTCCCGGCCGCGGCAGCCGCATTTCGATGGGGGCGAAATGCATGAAGCAACCGTGTACTTATTTATTTATTTATTTATTTATTTATTAACTTATTTATTTATTTATTTATTTATTATAAACAAATACTTACAGGCCTCACAGATGCATTGTGTAAGGGGCGGTCAGATGTAAAAGTAGGAACAGTGTAGGTAAAGATCAAGAACAACGGAAAGTACACAAAAATAGGTTGTAGCACAAAGCTATAGTGAATACTGACGTTAGATTGCAAGATACGATTATTTAGCATGCACGAAACACAAAAAGGAAAATTCGCAGTGCCTTAGACATATGGAATGCATACTGAGTGAACAAATTGTGCCGAATGCTGAGTATTAGCATGGATGATGGACGCACATTACAAACTATAAAAGAACGTTCATCACGTTGCTGACAAAGTAAAACAAAATTATATTTTTAAGTGCGCCTTCGCGCAATCTAGGTGCTCAAGATTATTCCGGAGTCCCACACTACGGCGTACGTCATAACCATATTGCCACCTCCACCAATCTTGTCACGCTCTTTGGCGACAACATTCGGTTGTTCATCCCGCTGGATTTGTTAGGCGAAGAAGCAGCGAAGTCTGAAGTTCTTTGTCATCTTCCGCGCGCGGTTCAGACGCAGGAAGAATATGCGGTGATACCGTAGTATTGATACGTACAAACCCATAAATTATTAAGGCGAAAGCCTTACGGTTGCTCGCAGCGAAAAAAATAAAAAAATCATGTACATAGACACATCTGCCGATAAGCAATGAACAAGCGCTTCTTTAAGATATGGGCTTTCGTATGGGCCAACAGCAACATTAGGATGCTTTTCGCCGGACCGCCCGCCACCGCTGCTTTGGAAAATGGAATGTGCTTAGCAATCTCGCTATCGGCGTGCTCGTGAGCAACATCCCCGCGTGTCGCGATTTTGCGGAGCTGGCCGCCGGTCACATTGTGCTAATCTTTTTCCGTTGCTACTGTACATGTGCGCGGAAACTGAATTATCGATTAATGAAGCTTCAGCCGGCATCTGCAAAACCAGTAACAAGATCTGTCTTTGAATATGGGAGTACTTTTTGCACGGATTAACTGCTCAATGAAAATGAAGTTTTGCTATGGTTTTCCCAACCTCTTGAATTAGACATTCGTAGCGCTTACGCTTTTGTAAGGAAGCTAATTATGAATTAGGGGTGTCCTAACAGTGACTTTTACAACCGAATCAAATACCAATGGATTAGTGATGCCAGCAAATTAAATACAAATGCAAATCGAATATTGTTCGAATTGTTTTCGTATAGTAAGGCAACTTTCGGCTCTTAAGGCAACAATTTTCAGAGCATCTCGAACATTCCACAGCATTCTGTTTGAAACAAATATTCACAAGCTTTAACAAGGGAACGTTACGATTACTTTCGACCGACAAAAAATACCACAATTACGAAAACTGAGGCAAGCTCGCGCACAGCAGCAACTAGGGCTTTCGATATATTTTTTAAACTGCGGGCTGAAATATAGCAGTGAGTGCAGTATTGCAGGGCGTACTTTGGTTACAGCTTTTAAATAAAACTCACACATAAGCAGCTGAATTTCATGAGCTAACATCGTCATGAATGTCATGGCGAAGATAGTAGTTTGATGACACTGTCGCTTCGACGACAATGGAGTTTTAAGCAAAAGCGACTTCATCCTGTGACCAATAAAGCGTGGATAGTCCCGTAAGTACATAGCTGCATGCATCCAAGGTAATTCGACGATGAAAACACGAAAACTTACCCCTTGCAGTTTCGGCGTCTCGTTCCTTCGAGCATTTTGCGTCTTTGCTGATTATTGGAAAAAAATATTTTAGAAAGATATTCCGTATTTCGAATACGCACTATTCCTTTCGAGTACCAAATTGAATAGACCGGTATTCAATTCGTTATTCGAAATTTTCGAATTTTCGCACACCCCTATTTTTAATGTCTTCATGTAACCTCGACACTAAAAATATATGGCTACTTATAAAGTCTTGATATATCTTGTGTGCCGCAGACACATTTACGGTCTCGATCGTTCCTTAGAAGTTTACCCGAATTTCCACATAGGCTTAAGGCAGATACCTCTCAATTCGTGCTATGTTGTTATCATAAGCACCTAGGAGAGAAACGTGCGCCAGGAGAACCGAAGCGAATTTTCTTGTGTATGCGGATCTCTTAATCTGTCATATATAAACACATAGCATAATCGTGATTATAAAAGTTGATATCCAAGTATTTTAAAGTTCGCTCTTGAGATCCTTTCATGTGACTCTGATGTTTTGTAGACCTCTAGTCAAGTAGCTATCATATCATTTACGTTCACAATACTGCAAATTCAATATCGTATACACAGACGTACGTATCGTAAGTGTGTAGATCATCCTGAGCGTGTAATCGTCAACGAAACCGATGTTCGTGTTTTTGTCCCTGATGTAGAAATGTTGTGACATTATTTAAGTTCGCACAACGAACGGGCCACTAATCTCGAGTCCAGTGAGAGAACCTATAATTAGTATCGTAGATCCACTCTGATCTGCTATGAACGGGCAGTTTCTGAACAAGCTTCCTAATCACCATCCATTTATACTCCTGATTAGCTGACATATTTCACGGCCTGAAATTTGAGCTTAATATATAACTATATAAGCATAGTATACGCCACTTCCTGAACAAAAATAAGTATGTGTAGATGCAACCCCCCCCCCCCCCCCCGCCCCCCCCGTTGAAACGCTAATGAACCGTCCGCTTGAGTTTCCCGCAGAGCCGCCACTTTGGAAGCGAGCGCTGTTAGCGAGAAGATGAGCAAGCAGTACGTGGGCACTGACTAGGAAAAGCCTTCTTTTGTGTCCGAAATCTCATTAGCGGTCTCGGCTGACACGGCGGCATATCTTTTGTGTGGTGCACGTCTTTCCGAAACACGCGCCTTTTTGTATTGGCAGCGGAGCTTCCTCACGAAGATGTGAGCAGAAAAAACGGTCAGCTGTGTGATAGGTATTCAGCCTTTGACGTAACGGTTGTCTTCCTAATCGGCAATGGTGGTATGTTGGCCCCTTCAGAAATTACGACGATCTTAATGCTTCACGACTGCTCTTAGGATATTTGTAATCTTGCGATCCAACGTTATTATGCTTTCATTTGTATTCGTTAGAATATGGCTCGCTCTATCATTTAGTGGCCACGTCTCTGCGCTCTGTCTCTGTTTTCTGCCGCTCTGCTGTTTTTCCGTTTTTCGACGTTTTGTGGCTTCTTTTGTAGTTAACTAAGTATGTACCAACTTGCCCAACAAGCAACTCTCCTGAATCGCTCTATCATAGTTGGCGAACTTTGATCATTCTGCGGCAGTTACCTCATCGTTAAAGGTAGATATTATTTGTAAATACTTGGGTACCTTTACTCGGTCAGCAACGGTTACTGTCACAAATTCAGTAATGCGGAAGCTATATCCGGTGACATTAGAACGTCTACAGGGGCAACTCTGTGAGAATAAAATGTGAGAACAATATTCTTCCAAATATCTGAAGAATAAAAGCTTCGCGTGTTTGAAATCACTTCTTGCATCATTTGAGTTAGAGCGTAATTTTAGCTTGGAAGCTTCATCTGTTAGCACTTATTCTGTCATAATGTCATTTGTCACATGTACTGAATTGCTTTTCTTAGGTAATACTTTACGTCAAGTAGAGCATGTGTATGTGCTTATCACAATGAGTCCTTTCTTCCCTTTGTGTTCATGCACTGCAGCTTGTAGCTAATTTTCTGGCAGTCTGGTACGGCAATGCTTGATATGCATTTTGACCTGGATTTTTATGCGCATTATTTTGGCTCTCATCGCCACAATAAGGTGACACTCTATTGAAGTGTAGCGGAATAGTGCCCTCACGTATATATATACAGCACGTTCAAAGAATCTTGCTTATAGATTGTAGTGCACTTAAACATAAAAAAGGTTTAGTGGCCATCATAATTGAACAATGCAAATAACCTGTCAACCTTCAATTATGACAAAACGAAAACGAGCAACATTTACGCGAGGATGAACAGAAACAACTGAATCAACCTACGGGAAAATTGAGAGTAAGCATCACTTCATAAAACAGACACACCGGTTTTCGAGGGCCTGCTGATTAACTCTCTGTTGTTGTCATGTGGCTGTGTCTAACAAAGAAACAAGCCCCTCGCAAGATTACCCTTCCTTCGTTCTTTCATAGCAAGGACCTCGTCCTCGGCAAACTTGATACTTGATGCATTAGGTAGTATGCGAGGGTGTACTGTTGAGCTGCCACCTCGAACAAAGCTCAACTTCCACGAGACGCAAATACAATGCGCCGCACTCGATTCTTTGGCTACGAGTGGCGCTGGCTAACAGTCCCAGGGACTAAACGAACAAAAAAAAATCCAAGAAAGTGGACAGGGGAGCGCCTTCCGTCGTTGCTCACTTGGCGTAATTCGGAGGTTGTGGGTTTGAGTCCCACCGACGGAAGGGGCGTTTTTTTTCGCTTTTTCGCCAATTTATGACATAATTACTGCACCACAGATAGAATAGCAAATAATGTCGAAAATGCTTTTCATGTTTTTATTACCTGTTGGTTTAATTTTGGTCTGTTTAAAATTTCGTTGTTGGAACTAGGGTTCTATGTTACACGATTGCGTTGCGGTGTTTATCGCATGTATTCCAAAAAGAAGCTTAATTACGTATCATTTATATATCTCGAAAAGGAGAATGTTCGTGATTTTTTTTTTACGCTAGGAGTCACGCGTTCTTTTCCTATATATCGCTGGTGACCGTGAGTTAGTCCTGTTGCTGTCAAACCATTGTACCAGAATACATCTTCATCAGATGTCCCCAAGTGGGTTATCAATCCTGAATGTGTGGCAACTGTGATTCAAAATATTTTAGAAGGCTGGGCAGCCGGCACTAACGCTTTACTCAACGGCTCATAGGTGTCTCCTTCCCGTTACCATCTGTTCTCGCTGGTTGAGATTGAGGACCGAAAGACATCAAGGGTGGAGCGCTACAATATATTTTCAAAGTTGGTCTGATACCCATACCCATACAACGGTAACTATCCGTCTTTATTGCGTGTCTGGCTATATCTTTTGCAAACATGCAGTGGAAGTTTGTTGGAAGTCTGCGCCCGTGTCATGCGTCTATGCACCGTAATCCAACATACCCTGATTTACGTATTTTTGTTTTTTGTATATACGGCTACAGTGATAGACCCTTGTAGCAACAAACGCGGCTAGCCACCGCGTGGGTGTTTACTTTAGTGCATGGGAATATCAAGATTACTGGGGTGGCATGGGCGGATATTCACGAAGGAAAAGGCGTGCTGCATAAGCGGATTATATATATAAGGGATTACACCGCAATCTATTCCGAGCCAAAGCGCAGGCTCTACGTGCGTCAGGTGTCTCTGGCCGAACCGATATTGGCTGCGTAGTTCTCATCTTTTGAAGAAAGAACGCCGCGAGTGACAATATACTGGCTCACCGTGCTCGGTAAATATATCGTCCTGTCTTCCCTAGCAGGAATATCAAATCCCGTTTCAACACGGATATAGAGATATAAGGATCCGCAAGCGATTGTTGTGTCCTCGTATACTTGGGATGCACTTCTTACACTCTTTTGTAGGCATTGTTCGCGTTTAAGTTAGCTGCACCGGCTTTCTTGCTGATGCTTGTTGGATGAAATTCTTCCGGAGTCCCTTGCTGTTTATATCTTGTTATGACCATTTTATCTTCAAATAATACATTGTAATACTCTATACTCATCACGCAGCAACACTGATATGAACTACCTTGTGTTTCTCACTCCTACACAGCACATTTCGTTCTTTTATTTTTTGCACTGCATGTTGCTATCTGTTTCTTGACATGAGTACGTTATAGACATCGTTATTACATACTGAAGTGAAATAATTGCAGTTCATCATCGTTAGCGCGTAATTATATTATACGCCGGTCACTGCGCAACTAAGCGAATATCGAAGGACGGAGGGAGGCAGTGAAATGACGATGGGGAGAAATGCTCACCAAGTGTGTTGTGTACGTTGCGCCAGGTCCTGTATGCGTGCAATATTGTTGCTCATTCGAAGCGCTCGAACACAATGAAGTTACTCCAACTTACGACTACGCAGTGCTCACAAAAAATACCAAGGACGAAAGAAGTTCACACGATATGCGCTGACTCTGAACTGAATTTTTATTCTAAAAACAGAACGAAAGAACGTGTCTAGTACTGTCATCGGACCGTGTGACATTTACTCCGTAGAGTAAAAAAAAACTTTTCTGGCTGTTGCTCCTGCAATAAACACTGTCGCAGGACAATTTTTACGTCATTTCGGATTACTTTTCTGGATATATCCTTTTCCGTTGTGTGTTTTCTGAATGAAAAAATCAGTTGACAGTCAGCGTGCGTCGTGTGCGCTTCTTTCGTCCTTTGTCTTTTTTTGTAAGCGCTGCACAGTCCTAAGTACGAATCCATACTAACTAGCTCAGTTTTCCATTCCTAACAAAACTACTGCTGGTTCACGTAGGCGCAGTTATGGTAGAAGATAGAAAGCAGCGAAAACACAGGGACAGCAGGGAAGATACGTTTATGTGTTTGTGCTGTTTTATAAGCTCTACCTTAACCTTAACCAAGCATAACTAATCCAACTTGCAGTTTGAATTGGTCACAGTTCACAATCCTCTAAGCATATTTTATGAAGTTTAATATGAGTTATTTATCCATCTGGGGTGTGGATGTCGCTCCTTCCTTTGAATAATGTTATTAAGGAACTTGCTCTGTTATATGCAGAACAATGTACTCGTAAGCCTTATTCTGGATCCCTGAAGATTTGTCACGCTTGCATGAATATGTTCCCATCTCCGTGCAGATAGCAGCAGACTACAGTGACACCTATGGCCGTCCTTTCTGCCTTCCTTCAGCAAAATTTTCTCTCTTGACTAGAACGCACCTCAACCTCTAGGCAAACAATTTATATTCTCTATAAGCGCGAAAGACACGTTACACAAACGAAGCACACAGGACAAGCGCTACTTTCAACTAAGGTTTTAATGGGCGGCGCACCAAACTATATAGGTGTCGCAACCAGAGGGAAAGGAGAAAACATAGACAACAGGAAAAACAACTCGTACAAAAAAGAGATACATGCTATCGCAGGGCAGGGTCCAATCGTGCTAACACGTGTCAAGAGTATATGCGCAGCAAGGCCTTAGTTAAAAAACTTGACATCGCACCGATATCATCGCCCAAAGAAGTGCCAAGCCGCGCACTACGTGCCTGCACCATACTTACAATCCGAAAAGTGTATCTCCTTGCTTGTCAAAGTAATCGACGGAGCGCTAACAGCAATTAAATCGTCCCTCTTCATCTCAGCGGCCTCGACGATTAATCTGGAATCACTGTCCGAGTCCCGGTACAACACCACGGTGTTATCCAGAAATGGTTCACACCCACATTCTCGACAGTGCGCCGCGAGAATATGGATCAGTACCAACTAGCCCGATCTCTGTGTCTTCTAAAACAATTTATTTCTGCGAAAAATTTAGAGCTTATTTAGGGATCAGGCCGCAGCTCGCAGCACTGACCTGCTGCCAAGCTACAAGATTTCGGTTCTTTCCCGGCAGTCGATTTCACCTTGCAGGCAGTCATAACATACTCTACATCGGCAATGAAGCATGCCGCTACAGTGTACTATAACAGGGGAGTACACGGAAAGGCCGTAGCACCAATGTACACAAAGTGAAGCCGAAACAGGGTCAATCCGCTTGTGGCGCTGCTTTCGGTAGTCTGCAAAGTGTCCTCACTAAAGATTTGCGCGCGACACCGCCAATGTGGTGCAGAGGTAGAGTGCTCGCTTCCCACTCAAAATACCCGGGTTCGAATCGCAGCTGTACATGGTGGGTTTTTATTCCTAGCGTCACTTTTTATATCTTTATTGGTTTTCTTTTGTTTCTTAAAACTAGATTCGGCTGCTACGTGCTGCTACAAAAAGTAACGTAAAATGTGAAATCTCGTTTCGAGTCTCGCATTCGCAAAAATCTCGGAGGCCGTACTTTACGTTTCTGTTGAATGCCGGGCGATGGCGCTGCAAATAACTACGCTCACTGTCAATTTTCTCCTATTTTACCTCACATTTCGCGTTACTTTTTGAAGCAACACGTAGCAACTAAATCTATTTTTAAGGAACAAAGGAAACAAATACAGCTATAAAAGGTGACACTACGAATGAAAAGCCACCGTCTACAGCTGCGATATGAACCCGGGCCTTTTGAGTGGGAAACGAGTATTGTACGCCGGCACCACTCCGGCGGAGCCGCGTGCAACCCTTAAACGCCGACACATTGCAGACTACTGATCGCAGCGCCGCAAGCGGATTGACCCTGTTTCGGCTTCACTTTTCGAGGCTCGTTCCGAGCACTCCCCTGTACTAGTACACTCTAGTATCGCTAAAGACTAGCCAGAGGCGTCTTTGCATGCGGCTTGATTCGGCTTCATTCATTCCTTCTGAACAATTTGAGACAGTGTAGGTGGGCGTTACTGCGTAGTTTATAATGTGTTTCTTTAGTAATACCGCCTAGAAAAAAGTTTATTTGCATGGTATACAACAACGTTACGCGATGATAAGAAATAATGTGGTAAGTCTGTTCATTGTGACCACTAGAACAATAAAAGTGCAGCAGTATCATTTATGATGCAGTACTTTGAAGTACCCCATTAACTCGTAAGTTTTACACTTCCAAAGCCTTCTTAAATGTGTATCCGATTTAGCGAAATGTATAAATAAAAATGGTGTCTGTTTTAGATTTTGGAGCAGGTGCATTTATTTTACCAGCTGCGATATACGGGGCAGATCACTGTGTATTCCGCAGACAGTAAACTTCTAACGCAAAAGAACACAGAACAACACGACGGATATCGAAAAGCGCTCGCTCTCTTACCACTCAATGTCTGCTTTTGGTGCAGAAGTGCAGGTTCTAATATGTAGTGCATCTATTTTACTAGTACTACCAAATCTCATTAGGTGTTATAGTTCGTGTAAGGGGTGGTATTTTTCTCCGTTCATGCAGTTGTGTTACCACAGTCGTACCGTATTCACAGGTACTTATTATAGCCGAAATTGCACGATATACGACAAGGCTTTCAAGTGCTCCTACTGGCCGTGACAAAATTCGTTTAGCATTGCTGCAGCCTGAATCGCCACGCATGATGCGAACTGTTTGCCTCAGAACCTTCTATTTTTGTTTTGATCATTTACCAGCCATCAGCGACGACAGCGACCCCGTTCGCGTCTCATTATGACAGTTGGAAGGATTGATTATGCTGGCAAACCATCTCGAATAGCCGTTTTTAGTTTCTTTTTATGTTCTCTCAGAGCCGACAAATTATATTCGCGAACGCCATAGAACGATCAATCCAGGAGTAAAGGCTGTCCGGCATGGAGTACTCTAGAGAGCATGTCACTTCTAAGTACCGTCATGTCACGCAGGAGGATGTTTTATATCCCATAGCGCTAATATGGCTTCTGTATTTCGGCGCGGACAGGGTTGCTGTGTTGCTTGGAGTTGGCAAATGGCTTTGGGCTGGCTCGCATGCAGGTGGGTAATTTTGCTTAGAAATATTTGACACGCGTCAGAAACTTTGGCAATCGTGCCTATACATTCAGAGAGCCATTTCGAAGTTTTGAACAGCGAAGCTGCTAAGGCTAGCCGTACTTCGTGCGGCCTACGCAAGAACTATCATCATCAAAATGGGTATGTGTCACAGAAATTGGGTAACTCCTATTACTCGCCGCTGGTCTAATAAAAATGAAGAAGAAAGCTATCGCCATCAAAAGGGTATGTGGGTATTATCATCATAAACGGGTATGTGCCATAGAAATTCGGTAAATCTTACTACATGCCACTCGTCCACAAAAATGAAGAAGAAAACTATCGTCATCAAAAGGGTATGCGGAAAGAAGCCAAGCCAAAGAGTGAACTCAACAAGCTGCCGGCCCACTCTACTGACAACCTAGATGCAACCAAGTTATGCCTAGCTACAACTCTAATAAGCAGCCCGTAGAACTAGGAGAGGTGCGAACACTGTGTTTAAGCGCGAGTTTCTGTCTCTGGAGTTTGTACATCCGTGTAGCGCCTGTGACTGTCTGCTGTTTAACTCGAATCTTTATGCGCTGAGAATCACCGTAGACACAACCTGCATCACCTGGCTAAGGCCTAGAAACAACCTAGATGCAACCAGATTAATCTTCAGATTTCGTCAAACCTTTCGCTGCTTAAACCAAGCTTCGGCAATTTTTTTACACTGCTTAGCATGAGCCAGAAATAATCATTTCAGAACGGACTGCGTAAAAGTGTTAGTAAATTTATTTTTTCACAGCACAGCAATTTGCAACAGCAAATAAGGCCTACGCATTCCCATTTAGAGGTTTTCGGGCGTTTGGTAATGTCATACGACGTTTTGTTATATCATGAAAAAAAAGGAGCCCCTTTCTTTCTTTCTTTCTTTCTTTCTTTCTTTCTTTCTTTCTTTCTTTCTTTCTTTCTTTCTTTCTTTCTTTCTTTCTTTCTTTCTTTCTTTCTTTCTTTCTTTCTTTCTTTCTTTCTCTCGTTCTTTCGTTCTTTCTTTCTTTCTTTCCTTCTTCCTTTCTTTCTTTCCTTCTTTCCGTCTTCCTTTCTTTCTTTCCTTCTTTCTTTCTTTCATTCTTTCTTTCTTCCTTTCTTTCTTTCTTTCCTTCTTTCTTTCTTTCTTTCTTCTTTCTTTATTTCTTTATATTGCACTGCGTCATGCTCCCTCCCAACTTTTTCTTCATCCAAGCAGGGAATTGGACCCTCACCCACGTGGTTAGCAGCACAGCACTTCTTTGCTAGAGGCAACAACGACGGCCACGCGTGAAACAATTAAACGCAACAACGAAAAGCAAACGTAAAAATTCTGGCAACGTGAAATGACAGGTGACCTCGATAAGAGCCCAGATTGCTATGTCAGAGAAGGCTGACAAGCTGCATCTACTGTACCGTACCAGCTAGCCCAAATTGAAGCTTTGCCGATTGAGAGAACATCAGTTATTGGAAAACAGCAATACGCAGGTGTCCAATGCACCTTCGATTTTTGTACACTCGCGTTCCTATGCACTCCCCGACGGCGGCTTTTTTGCGAACTATGCCGCCGCCGCCGCCATCAAAATCTTTAACTCATAAATGCTTCGCTCAGCACGAACTAATTGTATACCCGCTTGTTATTTCACCAAAACAAAGAAGAAACATCTCCCGACACGGGAGATGTTCTGATGCTTGTATCAAAAGGAAGAGGCAGTTAATCCTCCTTATCAAGAAATAGGTAATGCAGAGTAAACGGAAATCGCAACTGGAGCACGATTCTCAATATATTTTCTACACATTAGAATGCATCTTAATATCTCTTTCCAAAAGGTTGACATTTTCCTTGAGCGCTTCACTGGCAAAGCCTGTTTATTCAAATGCTGATTACTGAGCTTCTGACGCCAATTAGGCGCAAGTCTCGTAGTATGTAATTCTGCTTGCAATACCAGTGTGCCGGCGGTTCGAAGCGATCGTGATATGTCAACTGTCTCGAGCAGCACCCACACATGTCACAGTGTTAACTAGGCGGTTATAGGCCCGCTGACTACAGGCACGCGGCCGATACTGCACTCTGTCAACGCCACGGGCACCAGAACTCTGCCGCGCTTCGGTAGGGACAGCCGTAGCCTTACGCATTAAAAAATGGGGACCTTTGGCTCACTATGAGAGGCGCAAGGTATTCGCGGTCCTTTGGCGTTTTTCAGTCTTCTTGTTTTAGTTTAACTAGATCCCCACCAGCCAACGCTTGAAGTTCCAGCCGACAAAAGTTCGCCGCGCGCCCAGAAATTCATTAGCCTAAGTAACGGAAATATTGATGAAAGCGCCGTGCCTGCTTTGAGTGCATCAAAGCGGCAGTTAACTGTGGCTCAGGTATTGACGATATTTATTTGCTTTATCATTGTTTTATCGTTGCTCCATTAATCATATTTCATTGGCTCCTCGAGGGCCCTCTCGCGAAAATATCTAGTGGAGATCCGTGCTTTCTTTTAAAGCTGACACTTACGATAACACATGCCATAAAACTATGCCGAATGTTACATGCAGCAAAGAGAAATATTTGAAAAATAGGCGTCGTCGACCACGTTACTTGTTCCTAACGTTTTCAAGTTCACCAATTGCTTAAATGCTCACTTGCGCAAATTGCAAATCCTGACTTAACGGCCAGAGGATATCCTACAGTTAATATTTATTGATATGAGAGCAAAGATTACGAAGCTGTCGAAATTTACGCGAACGGATGAACCGCGAGAACTCAGATAGGTTGTTTCTTTGTTTTTACACCGTTCCGATTAACGTTTTCGACTAAACTTGAATACGAAGTGTAATCAGTTACAGTTAGGCTCTGAGTTCTTAAAATTTTCCCGAATGTGCGTAATTTCGATGAAAGCCAGCCAAAGTGCTGAATTAATAAAAAAAACTGGGCATGTATATCTGGCCACTATGGAAATCCAGCCCTGAGGAGTATTTTAGGATATTGTGGCTAAGGAAAATACGCTTATACGTACAAAATCAGCTGTGACCAGCAAGCTAGCCTGCAGGTCAGTGTCTGCCCCATTTCATTTTCGGTATTGTGCGCAATTTGTCCTCAGCTGCGTAAAAAACTCCACGCTAACATTACGGTCGAAGCATTCTGCAGGTGGAGGTTTGTCCTAAGTAAACGCGTCAAAAAGGAAAGGTCATACGGCGAAGATGATTCAACCAGAATAAAGGATAAGACAAAGCAGAAAAAAAATCCACTGGGGCAAGGATGGTGCTGTTTTCCTTCCTAACGAAAACCAATGGCATGGTACGTTCTGGGATAGAACATGCATTTCGCTTTCTCCTGGCCTTCGGAAAATCTGGTAGACACAGTCCAGTTATCCGCTGTAGGCACACAAGATAGACTGAAAATACATGCATCAACAATATTTTCTTAGTTGCCAGATGGAATCCATTACCCGGCTACACTGCAGGATCACTGGTTTTTGTCAGACAAGAACTTCTTCATTTCGTTCTTCTGCAGCCGTAGGAAGAATGAAACGCAAGTAACGATTCTTTCGTAATTTCCTTCAGCTTCATTCATACTATCGCTATCGATGTTCGCGGCTGGTGAGCGAGGCATTGTACAGGCGTTCGACATCCATACCGAGATAAATAATCTCGATAGAGATCATGCAGGTGCATTCTGCGTGTTCAGACAACAACAGGAATGTAACGACCAGGATGACAAGTAACAGAGCGTTTTGACGTAATTACAAGGGGAATTACAAAAAAAAAAAACCGAAGTGTAAGAAAGATATAGAGAGAGAATAACCAGAAATTTACACTTTATGAGGAACTGAACAAATATTTCGTCTTCGAAAATAGTGTCCGGCATTAGTGGATTGCGATATTGCCACAGAAATCACGGAAATCTAATCGGATCGAATAACGGGCTGAGCTGAGCGCGTTAGAGTCTGGCTGAGCTATTGGCTAATGCCGGGGGTTATATATGTGTATATGCCGTCCACTTCAAATATAAATTTTACTTCTTCGTGACACATCGATGAAGAATCAATCAACAAGTGCAAAATTTATTTTGCGTGGTTGTATGAATTGCAGAGCGAAAAACAATTTCGACTGATGCGCGTTTACAGCAGGAAAACTAATAAATTGAAAAAAAAAATATCATTTCAATCCACCATGAGTGTTCTCTCTAACGAAACTTTTATTTCGATGGGATCAAAAGAGAAATAACCAAAACTTCAGATCCATAGTCACGAAAAAACTTCCAGCGAAATACGCGATGTGCCTCCAAAACTCTTTATCCTGCCATTTATATCGAATATGCAATGAAATCTGTGCGATAATGCATGAAGTACGTTATATTAAAATACTGCCTTAGATTTTCTAATAAAGGTTTTCGAACGTAAACATAGTAATCCTCATGAAAAAGCAATAGTTATTTTATTAGGTGGAGGAGATTGAAACATAGAGATGATGAAATGTTTGACTACGGTATCGCTGCAAACGAATTTTGATTCACCGCTGGAAATTATTTTCGCGCCGCAAGCGGAAATACTCGGAAGAACCTTTTGAGGAAAAATGAAAACAGCAGCTCCTATATGTATGAAACCTTTCAACCGGAGCACGAAATATATTAGCATACGAACTTCGCAATTTTGCAATTCGGATTTACCATAACTCCGATCGCCGTCGCTGGAGGACCGTGGAAAGTGCTTGATACATAATTTCGTTCTCGCTTTTCACATGCAGCTCGTGCTCAATTACATGGTATGGTGGACAAGGGCCAAGGATTGCTGCACAAGAGATTAGGCAGTCTGATGAGTAAAGAGCCAATGAATGCGATGAAATAAAAAAAATAAAAACAGGTTCTGTTAGTGCATTCAATTCTGCGTTCATTTAACATGTCTTTAATACCGCTCTCCTCGGCAAGCGTGTTTTTTTTTTAAATGTGTTGCTTTATTCGACCCGCAAATTTATGTTGCATGTTATAAATGGTAGGACTCTGTGAAATGGCAGTTGTGGGTACGCTGAAGGAACTTGTACTGAATATTCTATTATACACTCTCATGCGATATTCCTTACGTCGTGCGTTGTTTCTTTGCTTCTATAATGTTAGCCTGACGGCTTCCCTGAGTTCGGAGAGTGGAAACAAACGTAGAACGTCTACACATAACATATATGAAATCCCGGTAGTATTTTAGTGGCTGACACAACGGCGTGAATCCGGTATCCTCCCAGGAGCGAGCATTGAAAATCCCTAGCATAAGATATTCCGTGCCTTAAAATGTCTGACGCCAGCTTACTAAGGTCACATATGAGATCGTTTCGTTGGGCAGTCGTTCTTCGTTGTCCGTACCCGCTACTCATACCGTGCACGTCTCTCGTCTCAAACCATACATCTCCGCACACGATCCTTCTCTTTCTTAAGCGCAGAGAGGGCGCTACCAGCGGTGCGGGGCTATACGTTACAAGCCATCAGAAACAAGAATGCTTCAGACAGACGGCGAAGACAAGGAATGCAATAGCGCTCGTGTTGCTGATGTTCCGCCATCTTGGCTGCAGCTGCTTCTTCCTCCCCCTGTATATTAATTGCGTAGCATTTCTTAGTGAACCCAAGGCACTTGGACCGTTTCTATCTACGTATCTATCTTATCTATCCATTTATCTAGGCGCCCACGTCTGGGAGCTCCCGTGATCGCCTCCTTAGCATGGTGTAGAACAAAATTGGCATGGGAGGGTAAGAGGATTTGACGAATAGGACTGTCGGGTCATGACATGAATAACCTGAAAATCCTGTCGCGTACGTCGTCAAACCGTTTCCTCCAGACACGTGTGGCACATGCCCGTTTAACATGGGCCGACGTGTACGGCAGGGTATGCGCCACAGGTGATTGAAAGCTTATATCTACCCAGGAAAGGCGAGGACAGACATTGGAAACTCAAATGCGAGAGCCTTAAGAAAAACCGGCATTGGCCGCGTTCACCCGACGACCGGAAAGAATGAAAATCGGAATCACACCAGGAGTCGAACAAAAGCATTCTTCGTGACAATTAGGTAATCTATCACAGAGCCACGCCAGGTCTATAAACTGGTTTGGGAAAAACAGCCTATGCAGGCCTAATATCGCTGCAACGTCAATTGTGGCTAATATCAGATTCACGTTTGGGGTTCCAGTGTTGGCTCCGCTTTTATAGCAGTGTAATAAACAATACATTTGTATTCCTACGTTTCAGCAAGTTATATTAAAGCATTCTTCTACCCCGGAGGAATACATTAACGAAAGTTACGTATGATATTCACATCATTGCACCCAGTGCTGGGCAGTATCGAAGATACATGTATCTTCGATACTATCTTAGATACTCTTTGGGTATCTTGTATCTGTATCGCGATACGTCTTGCAAAACGAGTATCTGTATCTGCATTTCCGATACATTCAATAATGTATCGTGTATCTTAAGATACAAGATACTGCTATAAAAACACCACCGTGCGAAACAATAAACGTCGACCGGAATTCCGGTTCTCAAGCTGATATTGCTGCCACTGAGCCACCTTAATAAAACTAACGGCAGTAACATTCTTGTATATTTCCAGTGCTCCAGCGATCACAAGCGATGATGTTTAAGCGTCCCTATTGGTGGAGCCGAGCCACGTGATGGCGCTCGAGCCATCGCGACAAAAACAAGCGTGCGAACATCTACGCGCAGCCTACCTTTTTTTTCTAGATGTTTTCTTTCTCTTTAGTTGTGTTGATGTCATGACACTTGTTCATATACCCTGCACTCTGCTACGTACTCCAATGCGTGTGGCGTCTTTCGCACAAATTTTGTTGTCGCTATACTGTCGCTATCGAAGTTTGTCTTGCGTGATGCTTCGTTGCAATATCTCAAGAATGCAAGAATGGGGCTGCTTTGCGTCTCGCGTCTTTCACACATCAGCGATTTGAAAGACCTTGTGGACGAAAGCTTGACTTACATAGTACGATGAGATTGACTTGCATGCAGAGGAGATTCTAACAACCGTCCCAATATCGGTGCTGACGTTAGATGCAATAGAACAAGCATTTACGTAACAGGAAATATTTTGACGTGTCTTTGTTCTACCTGCTAAATTATTCAAAACGTTCTTTTAATTAAAACTTGATTGTTAGCACAAGTGCTTTCTTTGCTGTCTTCCGTTTACATCCCATACATTACCTAGTCCTCTGCATAGCTTTTCGCCCATCTGTTTATTGTAATATTTCTTTCGTAACCTGCTGCTAAAATACGTTCTCCGCTTTATTATTATTTTTTAAGTGTCTACGAACGTGGTTTTATTTCATATTTCGTGGACTTTCTCTAAAAGCCCGAAAAAATTCACCACGCAGCATGTACGCTGCCAAAAAAAAATTGGGTCGGTCGTTTTTAAATTCGCTCTACGATGTGTCGAAGTGCAGTTGGCCCTAAAGTGAATATTGAAAATGTCGCAATGTCGTCTAATTGACCTTATTTAATTAACCAGTTGAGCTCAATAAAAACATACAATAACGAGTGTCACGTGACGGCAAACCAAATACCTTTGGTTTCATTCAGCGGCGGTTAATCACTTGTTTTTTTTTAATATTGGGTTCCACTTACGTGAAACATCCTGTATACTTATTTACTTTGATTGTTTAATACGGAACCACCTTGCTGTTTGACTCAAATATAATTAGTTTTCCTTCTTTTAGGTCACCTTAAAGTATTCTTGTTGTTACAAATCCGCAGGTAAGCAGAGCTAGAAATGGCAATAATGGGAATAGCAGTGATAACCTGCGGCGTTTTGTGCCGCTAGAGTACGTCTGAGACATTTCCTGGCAGCTCAGGTTCTCTCGGAGAACAAATGGTAAAAGATTGCACGTTAGTGAATATGTTGCTAACGAACGCTTTACGCCAGCAGATAAGTAAAATATGAAAAATCACTGCAGTTTTACATCCTCAATTAATTGTGATAGCCGACTATGTAGTTCATCGTCTTTACACGATGCGTCACAAACAATACAGCTACCATTGTTGTTGCTGTTGTAGACCTGTTGGTGGATGCCGTATTACGAAAACAATACGCTTGTGGATAAGGTAAGACTGCACAGCGGTATTTGCGCCATCGTGCGAAGGCACTTGCAAGTACATGGTAACCAGCTAGCTGGTCGCCAAGTAGAGCAGCGACACCAATAAACTACAGAAGTGTCACGCAAAAAGAACTAACAGCGCAGTAGTTGAATAGCTGTCATGTTAAGCAGCCAAACAAATCCCAATAAGTCGTTCAGAAATGAAACTAATACGCCTTGAGCAAGAAAGTTTGTATATTGTGATACAAACGGATATTTTGTTAAAATTAAACAAAGCTGGTCGCAGTTAAGAAATTTTCAAGTAAACACATTTCTACATAGGCCTTTGCTGGTTCATTATATAGATATATAACAGCAAATTTGCAAATGTATCGAAGTATCTTAAGATACAATTGGGAAGTATTGTATCGGATACAAATATTCCGCGAGTATCTTGTATCTGCATCTCAGATACTTCTTGCCCGAGTATCTTGTATCGTATCGCGATACAATTTCAAAGTATCTTTGCCCAGCCCTGATTGCACCATAAAGTACACTTAGTTTCCATAATACTGCCGTATGTGCTCTAATGTGAGGGCTGACGTTACGTGGCACCATGAGTCGCCCTTTAAACGCCAGTATTGTCGACGTGCCTGGTAAGCCCACGATGTGCAAACAGCTACTACACAATCGAGCTCGTAACGCTTGACTCAAAGCCATAAAATACCGCACAGAAGTACTCGGTGACTCCTTCGCATGAAACCGATTCCAACAACGTGTGAGATCTGCCAAAATTTTTTGTAAATATATTTCTTTCTGTTAAGCTCTCACCCCCATGACATTATTTTCAGAAGAATAGTTTGTCTGAAATTGATGCCGAATAGAACTGATCACGCTTGAAAGAAAGGCTTCGGGCACTGCTGTATGAAACGTGTGTCCGCGGCACTACATTACAACAGCAGTGCGATGACAACGATGCTCTTTGAGAAACAATACATAATCACCAGTGAGTTCACTTGCGCAAACAGCAGTTCACAGAAATATTGCCTTTTTGGTAAAGAAAGCACGTTGTAAATTAAAAAGCTTGGGGATTTTCCGTTAAACGGGTCCTTAAGCACCCTTCGTGCTTGGTAAAAAAAATTGGCCGTGTATCTGCGTGATTCGCTGCAAATGTCGTCGGAAGACGACAGTCTTCTGCCATTTGTGTTTGCCTTGCCTCAGACAGCGCCTCCTTCACGTTGAATCGGCCGCATCTGGCTGGCATTGATAACATAGAGGAGGCGCTGCGTGAGATACGGACGCCATCTGGCAGTGGCGTCGAGAAACATGACCTTGTGCAGAACCCAGGGCCATTGCCAGGTGACAGCACCATATCGTCGGCAGAGGGCTTTTCCGTGCATGGCGTTGCATTTTCAGCGCAGCCTAAGAAACACTGGCAGAGGGCTTTTTCGTGCACAGCTTCGCATTTTCAGCGCCGACTAAGAAACACTAGGGTCATTATAATTACGTATCTATGTATTTTCCGGTAAAGGAACACACCACCTAATACTTACGTACCGATGTTGCGCCTCAGGTATGCGTAATATTTGTTTTTTTTGATCGACAATGCTAACACGTAAAAACGCAGCTACCAGTTCAAGATGGCTTGGCGTTCAGCAAGTGGTTAAACTTTGGCTGGGTGGCTGAATCGTGTGACAGACAGACAGACAGACAGACAGACAGACAGACAGACAGACAGACAGACAGACAGACAGACAGACAGACAGACAGACAGACAGACAGACAGACAGACAGACAGACAGAGAGACCAAAATTATTGCGTTCCACTGTCCCAAGAAAGACTATCGTCTTTAAAAAACACATACATTGAGAGCAGACGCTGCTGTGAACAGCTCAGCCATATCTTCCAGTCGCTTTCGGAAAGGACACTTCACAGGCGGAGCGTCCAAGTTGCCACTTTCTCAAGCGCCCTCTTTTCATACAGAGGCCCGTACTCGCGTTCTTTGGAGGGCCATGATGCATCATACAGCTGATTTTTCGTCGCAAAACAGATTGCTTCTATTGGTCGATAGCTGACATAAACCAAGAGCGGCGTTTGGATCAGATGCACTTCTTGCCACGGGGTGACGCCGAGTGTGTGACTTAGCTTTTCTTCACGTTTCTTATCCCCTCTTACGTAGGTTCCAGCGCGCTCATCGGGATGCGAGGAGGATGCGTTTAAAACGTGCGTCAAATCCCAGCAAGGCCGCTCGTTCTTGGCGGATTGGAAACTTTTTGCGGCGGTCACCTCGTGGGAGAGTAAACTCTGATACTAAGATAAACCGCTGATTACTTGGAAAAGTGTTTCAGAAACCCTTTAAGGTAAGGCGGAAGGTAATACAAAAGCGAACGTATCATCCTGTAGGGTGATGCTCTCTAGTGTGCCTTATCAAAGCACTGGGTATGATGTTTATCTCGAGATATGCCAGAAAGTATGCGGTCATGTTGTCCTAAGGATAACTTGACAAGCTGCTACTGATAATCCCGGAAGGCGTGGCGAATATCAAAGGTGAACGTATCGAAGGGATGATAAGCTAGTTGCGCACATTGGGGGAGGCGAGAAAGGCCGCGAAAGAGATGGAAATAAGGAAGTTCTTCGAAAAGTGAGTACTGCTCCTGCGATTCTCAGCCTCGATGACGGTCGAAGGTATGATCGAGTATATTTCTTTTCAATTACGACTATATAGGACGCACGACACAAAACTACGCAAAAAAAATGTCTTATGTCTTTCAAGGTTTAATATAAGGCTTCTTTGTTCCCATCGCCGTCATAATGCTGCGTGAGACGGGGCCTGTCCTACTAAGGCAAAAAAAAAGCCTCGTGAGAGTCCACGTCATCAGCAGTGAGCGAAAGCCTATGCCGCTTTTTTTTGCATTAAGCCAAGCGTTACGAGGCGAATCGACGTCTTTTTTTGCATTCTGAGCAAATGTGCGCATATTGTGGGCGTGCCTGGCGCATTGACTACACCAGCGATTAAAGGGTGGATTCTGATCCGACGTAACGTATGTACTCACGCTAGACTGCACCTGTCAGTTTCGAGAGGCGATTTTTATTTAAGTGTCTATCATGATGTCTAGCTCACCGCGAACACCACCAACAGTTGCACCGGATTTTCTGCGTCACGGGCAACTTAATCCTAAAGAGACAGAGCGTGCAAGCACGCACACAAGAGAGAAGTCAAGACATGGCAAACTAGAGTGTACGTTTAGCTTTGTGGTGCCTTAACTTCTCTCCTGTCCGTGTTTACACACCCTGTCTCTTTAACATGAATACCTCTCAACTAGCTGAGTTCTCTATTATTCCAACTGAATGCTGTCGCGTTAACATTTGCAAGGTTATTTCTTGCCATTCCTTGGTTGATATATAGTCTGAATCATATTATGGTTGTACCAAAAGAGCCATTTGGGCTAGTTGCTAACGATTCATCTTAAGAGCGAAAAAAATCACCGCATCTCCACTAATGTGAATCATGACGGGTGGCACTGGATATCGTACTGGTATGACACCTTATGTCACCCGCGCGTTGCCACTGCGAATGTAAATTGAGTGACAGAAAGTGTATATATATATATATATATATATATATATATATATATATATATATATATATATATATATATATATATATATATATATATATATATATATATATATATATAGATGTGTTTATTTGGTTCCTCTTTATTGCTCTTCTATTTTAAACCTCTTTTCGTAATTCGTATATCGTCTTGAGTTCGGGATTCCGTTTTCCCTTCGTAATTACTGTATTGTGGTCTGTGAAATGGAGAGCCGACGGTTCTTCGAGTGGATCTAATCTAAAGTTGGCAAATACAAGGTCTATGAATGTTCCTCGGGCGGTTGTTGGTTGTTTCCAGTCATATGAAATGCATCGTAGAGCGTATCGAGACATCATATACTGTATAATTCTGTCGCTGTCCATAATGTCTACGTTGAAGTCGTCGACTAGTATAAAAGATTTGTGCCTGTACTTTGTTTCGTAATCGTAATCGCAAGATGCATACATATGTTTCGCCTTTGAAGAGCAAATGCCGCGGACTTCTGCAGTTCTCTCCGACTCAAATTCTTACGAAAGCGTTTCTTCAGGATTTCTCGTTGAAGACAAACTGTCAGGCACGACACCTTCCACATCCCACTGTGCACATCCTTCAAAATTGTGGTAGCCAGATTTGTTGATTTCGGGAAGGTAGTGCCCCAAATTATTATTCGATTTCATTTTTATTAAGATATTTCAGGAGCGTTTTGAGTGGTGCATATGCTGCAGTGACTTTTATCTGACCCTTTGTAATCGTAATCATCATTTAATGAGGGTTTCTCGTTGAAGACAAACTGTCAGGCACGACACCTTCCACATCCCGCTGTGCACATCCTTCGGAATTGTGATAGCCAGATTTGTTGATTTCGGGAACATAGTACTTTTAATTATTATTTGATTTCGTTTTTATTAGGATAATTCAGGAGTGTTCTGAGTGCTGCATATGACTTTTATATGAGACTTTATTAATCGTAATCGTAATCGCAACATACACATGTTTACAGATCTTTCGTCGGGTATGTGCTGTGATGGACAGACAACGGACAAGCCTAGACCCTAAGATGCTTCGCCCCTAAAAGGGGGCGCCATACAAAACAGGGACACAGCAGGGGCATAACGAGGAGACCGGACACACAGGCGCACTGTGATTTGGGATTCATACCCGCATATTGTGCTTCATACCCGCATTCTACGGGCCATGCATTGAAGGTATGTCTCGCACGTGAACAAGGGAAAGGGATTCGTGACGTAGGCAACCGGCATGTCATGTTATTCATGTCACAATCTGCTAAACGAGTTCTTCACACATTCATGTCTTTCTATGCCAATTTTGGTATATACAAAATGAACGGGACGACCACTAGGGCGCCCAGATGTAGATAGATAGATAGATAGATAGATAGATAGATAGATAGATAGATAGATAGATAGATAGATAGATAGATAGATAGATAGATAGATAGATAGATAGATAGATAGATAGATAGATAGATAGATAGATAGATAGATAGATAGATAGATAGATAGATAGATAGAAACGGTCAAAATGCCTTTGGTTCCCTAAGAAATGCTTTGCATTTAAAAGCAGTATGCAGTAGGCCACACCTAGTTATTTAGTTATTAGTACCACAGTGAAATTGCGTCATGTCGCGACAGAGTAGGCGATATACGAAGCTACAATAAAGAGGGAGGTAAGTGTGGCCGCGGCACTATGGCACTATGCCCTAGCAGCCTATAGAATTTAGTTAAGCGACCGCGTGAAACGAGATGAAGAGGAGTAGAATTTCGTGGAAGGTGGGCCTAGACTTGCAAGGTATGCAGGGAATTGCCCCGCCCTTTTTCTTGTTTGATAATAAGGTGGAGGCATCGCCATTCGTAAAAAGCTCAACGTCGACAAGCTGCAGAATCAAGTTTCCTTTCCACAATAAACACCAAAACAAAGCGGCCCGCGCAATGCGACGAAGTTGTCCACAATCAAGCAGCCGGCGAGCCATCCCGCTTTCGGCGCTGCGTCGACCCACCTCCCCTCCCCCCCCCCCCCCCCCCCCCCCCCGCAGAACACCGCACCCCGAGATGAGTGTCACCGCTTTAAACACCTTAACTTTGAAACAACCCCCACCCCCCGGCTACTGCCAATAGTGTTGTTATTGGGTAACGCCGGTTTTCTCCAAATAAATAGCAGTATAGCGTGGAACGCTACGGCCAACCTTTAATGCTTTGACTTATAGGTTGCTAACACCGTCTGCCCATCTCCTCTCCGGCCTTGAAAGCGGAGTCGTTGATAAACACTTGATAAAAGGCGGCTTTCCTTTTTTCTCAGTGATGAGCTTGAATAACGTGTCATGGGATATTAATTTCCCTAATAACGGAATGCGAGCCAGTTGGTATATATTCATGGGTAAAAGAGCACAAAGTAAACGCAGACAAGTAGACATAGGACTAGCGCTATGGGCTGGCGCACAAGGCGGTCCGCGCAGTGCGACGGAGTGGTACACAACAATCAATACAATACATGAAAAGAAAAATAAGAAGAAGATGGCATTCGCCTTTGACTCGTCTTAGGCAAATGCGTAAGAGAACGTACGACTTTTTTTTTGTCAAGACCAGTAAAGAATCAGTAGCACTATCAAGGCAGCCGCATGATAATAGGGAAATTATCACTGAATCTGCGACTACTGCAGAGGGCAACTGTATCAGTGAACCTACCATAGCGTTCACGGATTATTTACTAAGGCGATAGCCTTAGATGCCTCATCAAACGTGAAAAGTGGCCGGCGGCGTCGGCGTCGTCAACACGAGTGATGCAAGAAAACACCATTACGTCATGACGTCACCATATGATGACATCATGGCGTCACATATCGCCAGAATTTGTGACGTCAGTATGGCGTCATCATAGCGTCATATAATGTGACGTCATCGCATAAGATCATCGCTTGGCCAAAGGTGGGCCGATCACAGAGGCAGGGCAAAGCCAGGTGAGGTGAAGAAGCCATGCCTCCGATCCAGGAGGCAGTGCAAAACCACGTTAGCTGCAGGAAGCTTTCGCGGATAGGCGGGCGAGAATAAATACATCGACTGAGAAAAAAAAAAGATGGCTTTCGCCTTCGAGTCGTCTTAGGCAAATGCTTAAGGAACCCTGCGAGTTTTTTTTTTCTTTTTTTTCAAAGAACGTGACTGGTCTCAAGTGGAGCGTTGAGTAAACAGGGCGTCATAGAACAAATGACAAAAAGAAGACTGGCACATGAGAGCAAGAGTGTTTAAAGTGATCACGCGCTTGAGAACCAGCGTTACAAATAAAACTAAACGGGAAAGCAGTACTAAGAATAGTCGGAAAACAACGAAAAATAACTGTCATGGTAACATAAATAGTGCCACATTTCTCTCCCATAGGAAAAGGAACAGCTAAAAATGCACATAGCTCGAGAACATGAGCGAACAACAATGCATAACCTGCAGAAATTTGCTTGTAATCCAGAGTTCATTCTAAGAGAAATGCTATGAACGTCCAGAATAAAAAAAAAACAGATTGTATCGCCGCATACAGAATA